>NW_021145574.1:2196-54399 GCF_002837175.3 Physeter macrocephalus
TGTTGGTGGGAATGTAAATTGATACAGCCACTATGGAGAACAGTATGGAGGTTCCTTAAAAGACTAAAAATCGAACTACCGTATGACCCAGCAATCCCATTACTGGGCATATACCCTTGGGAAAACCATAATTCAAAAAGAATCGTACCACAATGTTCACTGCAGCTCTATTTACAATAGCCAGGACATGGAAGCAACCTAAGTGTCCATCGACAGATGAATGGATAAAGAAGCTGTGGCACATATATACAGTGGAATATTACTCAGCCATAAAAAGAAACAAAATTGAATTATTTGTAGTGAGGTGGATGGACCTAAAGTCTGTTATACTGAGTGAAGTAAGTCAGAAAGAGAAAAACAAACACCATATGCTAACACATATATATGGAATCTAAAAAAAAAAAAAACATAAACCTGGTCATGTCAGGCCTATACCTAAAGTCCCCCTTTGGAGATTATCTCGGTTCTTTGTGATCACCTACAGGGGTGAGATAGGGAGGGTGGGAAGGAGACGCAGAGGGAGGAGATATGGGGATATATGTATATGTATAGCTGATTCACTTTGTTATAAAGCAGAAACTAACACACCATTGTAAAGCAATTATACTCCAATAAAGATGTTAAAAAAGAAAACTGCAGTGAAAAACTGATAAACTTATGAATTTCAAAACATCTCTCTCAACTACTGATAAGTAGACAAAAAAAAAAATCAGTAAAGATATAGATGATGTGAACAGCAGAACTAAAGAGCTTGATTTCCACACCTGACAATCAAAGAATACACAATCTTCTCAAACATACATGGGGGACTTCCCTGGTGGTCCAGTGGCTAAGACTCTGCGCTCCCAATGCACGGGCCCTGGGTTCGATCCCTGGTCAGGGAACTAGATCCGACATGCCTCAACTAAGAACTGGTGCAGCCAAATAAACAAATTTTAAAAAATTAAACAATTTTAAAAAACCATGGAACATTTACAAAAGTTGATCGTGTCCTAGGCCAAAGCAAATATAAACAAATTTCAAAAAATTTTCAAATTTCAAATTTTCACTACCGAAAGGCCACATTCTCCATCCACAATGCAATTAAGTTAGACATTAATAACAAAAAGATAAATAAACTACTTTTGGAAATTTTAAAACACTCCTCTAAAAAAATCTCATGGATTGAAGAAGAAATGACTGAAATATAAAAATTCTTAGAACGGAATAATAAAAATGCTACATATTCAAACCTACAGAACTCAGTAAAAGCAGTAGAGGGAATTTCACAGTTTTTTTTTTTTTAAATGGCAGTGCCACAATTTTTGTTTGTTTGTTTGTTTGTTTTTGGCTGCGTTGGGTCTTCATTGCTGCGCGCGGGCTTTCTCTAGTTGTGGCAAGCGGGGGCTGCTCTTCGTTGCGGTGCGCGGGCTTCTAATTGCGGTGGCTTCTCTTGTTGCAGGGCACAGGCTCTAGGGCACACACGGGCTTCAGGAGTTGTGTGGCGGGGGATTAGTTGCTCCGCGGCATGTGGGATCTTCCCGGACCAGGGCTTGAACCCATGTCCCCTGCGTTGGCAGGCGGACTCTTAACCACTGCGCCACCAGGGAAGCCCAGGAATTTCAGTTTTAAATCTCCCTGGATGTTTGTGCTGGTAAGTTCTAAGATACTTCCAAGGAAGAGATCATTTCAATCTCAAACTCTTTCAGAATAAAAAGAATGACGAAATACTTCCTTCCCACCTTCTTCTACAAATCCAGTATGACTTTGGTACCAAAACCACACAAGTACAGTACAAGAAAAGAACATCACAGGCCAATCTCGCTTCTGCACAGAGAAGCAAAAATTCCATATGAATTAGACCAAATCCAGAATGGTTTAACATTCTAAAATCTACAAATGTAATATACCACACAGTAGATTTTTTTTTTTAAATTGAAGTATAGTTGATTTACAACATTGTGATACTTTCAGGTGTATAGCAAAGTGATTCAGATATAGATATATATACAGATAGATAGATACATTCTTTTTCAGATTCTTGTCCATTATAGGTTATTTCAAGATATTGAATATAGTTCCCTGTGCTATACAGTAGGTCCTTGCTGTTTATTTTATATATAGTTGTGTGTATCTTAATCCCAAAGTCCTAATTTATCCCACCCATGACATAATAGATTTTTTTAAACTTAAATATATGATTACCTCAATGTATGCAGAAAAAGCACACATTCTTGATTAAAAATTCAATACCCATTCATGATTTTTTAAAAATTAATAACTTTTGGCATACTAGAGATCGAAAGGAATTTTCTTCACCTGATAAAGGATATCTATAAAAAACCTACAACAACAGTACTCTTAATGCGGAAATGATGAAAGCACTCCTTTTAAAATTAGGAAGAGATAAGCGTTCTCACTATCACCACTTCTATTCAACCATTCAGCTTTGTACTGGAGGTACTAGCTAATGCAGTAAGAGAATAAAGACAGAAATTAAATACATAGGGATCAGAAAAGAAGAAATAAAACTGTCACAATTCAGAGATGATGAACGCCTACAAAGAAACACACACACACCTCCAAAAATATTATTAGAAATAATTTAGGGGACTTCCCTGCTGGAGAAGTGGTTAAGAATCCGCCTGCCAATGTAGGGGTCATGGGTTCGATCCCTCGTCCAGTAAGATCCCACATGCCGCGGAGCACCTTAGCCCATGAGCCACAACTATTGAGCCCGAGTGCCACAACTACTGAAGCCCGCGCGACCAGAGCCCGTGCTCCACAAGAGAAGCCACCGCAGTGAGAAGCCCGCACACCGCAACGAAGAGTAGCCCCTGCTCGCCACAACCAGAGAAAGACCGCGAAAGCCTCCACGCAGCGATGAAGACCCAGCACAACCAAATATAAATAAATAAGTTTAAAAAAATAAAAATAAATAAAGTTAAAATGATACTTTAGGGCCTCCCTGGTGGCGCAGTGGTTGAGAGTCCGCCTGCCGATGCGGGGGATACGGGTTCGTGCCCCAGTCCGGGAGGATCCCACATGCCGCGGAGCGGCTGGGCCCGTGGGCCATGGCCGCTGGGCCTGCGCGTCCGGAGCCTGTGCTCCGCAACCAGAGAGGCCACAACAGTGAGAGGCCCGAGTACCGCCAAAAAAAAAAAAAAGATACTTTAAAAAAAAAGAATTGAGGAAGGTGGCTGGCTATATAATCCATGTACAAAAATCAACAGCATTTCTACACACCACTTGAAACAAGTAAATTTCTTTTTTAAAAGACAATATTTAAGGAACAACAGTTTATTTAAAGGACAAATCCTAAAAGAATAAAGTCCAAACAGAGAGGAAAAAAAAATGTAGTTATTATTTCTAGTAATTCCTAGTATTATTCTTAGTAATTGTCCCTAAATAAATGTAGATTTATTTCTAGTAGGAAAAACTACAATAAAAACTCCTAGCGCAAGAGTGATTAAAAGGAATTTTCTTAACCTGATAAAGGGCATCGACAAAAAAACCTACATCTACATTACTCTTAATGAGAAAATGATAAAAGCATTTCTTTTAAACTCAGGAACAGGATATTATTCAACTATTAAACTCTGTCATAGAGGTCCTGGCCAGAAGAGTAAAAGATCAAAGACATAAGAAATTAAAGGTAAAGAATTGGGAAAGATTTATGTATTCCTAGTAGGACTAAAGCTACGTATTACACCTACCTAGGAACAATTCTAACAAAAGATTTGAAATATCTTTGTGCTGAAAATTATAAAAGGTTATCAAAAGACATTAAAGACTATATTTAAAAATGTAGAGAGGGGCCATGTTCCTGGATAGGAAGTTTCAATATCAAAACATCAATTCTTCTAAACTGATCAATGTAACTACATTCAAAATCATTAATGAGCTTTTCTGAAAACTTATAAGCTGATCATAAAATTTACATGAAAAATCAAAAGGCCAATAATACTCAAGATAATGATGAAAAAGAAGGTAGGAGAGGGAATTCCCTGGCAGTCCAGTCGTTAGGACTCCACACTTCCATTGCAGGGGCCTGGGTTCAATCCCTGGTTGTGGAACTAAGATCCCACAAGCTGCAAGGTGCCACCAAAAACGAAACAAAACAAACAAAAAAGAAGGTAGGAGAATTTGTCCTAAAAGCATAATAATTAAAACTGTTTTGCAGGGTAGAGAAATTGATCAATGGAATAGACTAGAGGCAAGAGGCACATGTTTGTGGAGTTTTGCTATGTGACAGAGACAGGACTACAGATCAAATGGGGAAAGAAAGGGACTTCCTATAAATGGTTCTAGGCCAATCATTTTTCCAAATAGAAAATAATCAGTTTTCTAGCTCACATCATACACAAAAATCAATTCTAGGTAAATTTAGGGCTTAAAAGTAAAAAGCAAAATTCTACAATATTAAGAAGAAAATGCAGTATAATATTTTTCTGACTTTGGGGTAATTAGGGATTTCTTAAACAAGACACAAAAATAAGGATTATTAAATTCATCAAGTTACAGTTAGAAATTTCTGTTCATCATATGATGACACAGAAAAAGTAAAAAGGGGAATTCCCTGGCAGTCCAGAGGTTAGGACTCCGCACTTTCACTGCCGAGGGCCTGGGTTTGATCCCTGGTCAGGGAACTAAGATCCCACAAGCCTCGCAGAGCAGGCAAAAAAAATTCTTTAAATAAAATTAGGGGCTTCCCTGGTGGCGCAGTGGTTGAGAGTCTGCCTGCCAATGCAGGGGACACGGGTTCGAGCCCTGGTCTGGGAAGATCCCACATGCCGCGGAGCAACTAGGCCCGTGAGCCACAACTACTGAGCCTGCGCATCTGGAGCTTGTGCTCCGCAGCAAGAGAGGCCGCGACAGTGAGAGGCCCGTGCACCGCGATGAAGAGTGGCCCCCGGTCGCCGCAACTAGAGAAAGCCCACGCACAGAAAAGACGACCCAGCGTAGCCAAAAAAAAAAAAAAAAAAAAAAAAAAAAAAAAAAAGCACGTAAATTAAATTAAATTAAAAAAAAAAAAGTTAAAAGATAAAACACCTCCTGAAAGGTATCTGCAACCTATACAATCAACAAAAGATTAGTAGGTAAATGTATTAAGAACTCTTATAAATCAATAAGACAAACACAAACACCCCAAGTTTTAAAAGGTCAAATGCTATGACAGACATTTTACAGAAAAGAAAAATGTGTATGGTTACTTAACATTTAAAATGATGCTCAATCTCATTAGTAATCAGGAAAATGCAAATCAAGCTCCCAGTGAGACACCTACCAGAAAGGCAAAGATAGTCTGATCTACCATATGCTGGAGAAAATATGACTCAATGAAAATTCTTATACATTTCAGGTAAGGAATAAACTGGTCCCATCACTTAGGAAAACAATTTGGCATTGTCTCATAAAGTTGAATACTAGCATTCTCTAGATGCAGCAAGCCTACTCCTACTTCCAAGAGAGATTCTTGATAAAACTTTTGATATATCTATGTGTGCTAAAAGACATAACTGTTCATAAAACAATGTTCACAGGAGCAAGAAACTGGAAATAATCCAAATGTCCTCTGTTATATTCACACAATGTAACATTATATTGCAGTGAAAAAGAATGAGCTACAGCCATATGTCATAACAGGACGATACTAGAAAAATTATGCATGAAATAATCTTGTGATTCTCACTTTTATGGCACTCAAACCCAAAACCAAATAGTTACTGTTTTGGCATACCTATAGCTCTATTTTTTTTTTTACTTTTTTTTTTTGGTCACACCATGCGGTATGCAGAATCTTAGTTCCCCAACCAGGGATCAAACCCGTGCCCCCTGCAGTGGAAGCACAGAGTCCTAACCACTGGACCACCAGGGAAGTCCCTATGGCTGTATTTTTTAAAGCCAGGGCATGATAAAGACAACATTTAGGTCAAGAGGTGCCTCTATGTGAGACGGAGGGTGATGGAGTGGGGTTTATTGCCAAGGTGTGTGGTAGGTTCGTGGATGTCTATATCATTAAAAAAATACAAAAGAAAATAAAATAGACCAATAATGACAGCATGTTGTGAACCAAGAGTTATAACAATTCCAATTCTGTGTATCTGGAGTCTGCTAATGGCCCCTACACACACACACACACACACACACACACACACACACACACACACACACACACACACACACTCTCTGAACTAAACAGCACATGGGACTATCCCTTTCCTCTTCCCCACACCCCTACCTGTGTCCGAGCATTGAGCAGCTGTTGGAAACTTTCAACCTCTTTGCTGTCATCCGCAGCCCGCTCCTAAGGGAAGACAGAGGGAAATCTCAAGTTTGGGGAGAAGCTGCCCTTCATGTCAGAATATCCCCTTCTCCCCACATTTACTGTACGTAGCCAGACGCTGTGCCAGTCTGCAAGAATAAAACACCAAACAAAGCCAGCATAATCTTTGCCTCATGGAGGTAACGGAGCAGTGGGGGGAACACAGAGTCCTAACCACTGGACCACCAGGGAAGTCCCTATGGCTGTATTTTTTAAAGCCAGGGCATGATAAAGACAACATTTAGGTCAAGAGGTGCCTCTATGTGAGACGGAGGGTGATGGAGTGGGGTTTATTGCCAAGGTGTGTGGTAGGTTCGTGGATGTCTATATCATTAAAAAAATACAAAAGAAAATAAAATAGACCAATAATGACAGCATGTTGTGAACCAAGAGTTATAACAATTCCAATTCTGTGTATCTGGAGTCTGCTAATGGCCCCTACACACACACACACACACACACACACACACACACACACACACACACACACACACACTCTCTGAACTAAACAGCACATGGGACTATCCCTTTCCTCTTCCCCACACCCCTACCTGTGTCCGAGCATTGAGCAGCTGTTGGAAACTTTCAACCTCTTTGCTGTCATCCGCAGCCCGCTCCTAAGGGAAGACAGAGGGAAATCTCAAGTTTGGGGAGAAGCTGCCCTTCATGTCAGAATATCCCCTTCTCCCCACATTTACTGTACGTAGCCAGACGCTGTGCCAGTCTGCAAGAATAAAACACCAAACAAAGCCAGCATAATCTTTGCCTCATGGAGGTAACGGAGCAGTGGGGGGAACCCGAATTCTCCGGGGAGAGAGACAAGGAGAAAGGGCTTCAGGTACCATCAGCACCCCCAGCATCATGTCGTAGTTGTTGATCAGAAACACAAGCTGCTCCTTCCTTGAGGAGAACTCGGCTGCCACTCGAAGGACAAAATTCTCCACCTCCACCTGAAAAAATGAGAGGAGGTGACGGGAGCAGGCAAGGGCCCCCACCTCACACGCCAGCCCCCTGCAGCAGCCCTGTGGCTCGGAAACCTCTCCCAGCCACCCCTCACCTGTAGCTGGCCCAGCAGCTGCATCGTCCGTTCATTGGGAATCGTCTGATTGATGCTGACAAGAGCCGAGGAGAACTCTGCGTAGCGGCGTGTGATCTGGGAGAAAGAGGGTAGGAAGAAAAATCAAGCCACCCCCCTGGCCCAACCCATGAAACCCCCAACTCCCTTGAAGCTGGCCAGCCGGTCTCTGGGTGACTCCCACCTCCAAGCCCTCCCACCACAGTGCCCAGCCCACCCTGAGTCTGACCACACTCCCAGACTGCCCCTCACACAGCGTGGCTAGCTGTCCAGCCAGGCCCATGGACACAACCGTGAACCCGGGTGACCCCTGCAGCAAGCCTTCGAGCCCTGCCTTTCAACAGCCCGTTACCCCTGCCCGCCCTCACGTAGTGAGGCCGAGTGTCCAGCCCCCCGAGGCGCTGAGGGTCAGTGCTGCGGACACTCTGGACGTTCATCTCCAGGATCAGTTCAAACCGTGGCCACAGCAAGGCAAGCACTTGTTCCCAGTACCTGTGGGCTTGATCAGAATCAGAGATCTGGCAAGGAACGTCAGGGGTGGGGGCCAGGGGGAGGGTGTGTGTGCGGGAACCCTGATCGATGGGTGATGGCTGGTGGAAGCTGGAGTGGGTGTGAAAGGTGAGTCTGGAAGCAGTAGTACTGCCTCTAGACAGACAAATGGGAACAGGGTCAATGGTTCAGGTCAGGAGGAGCCCATGGGTCAGGGCAGGCTGGTGCAAGACCAAAGATTTCAAGGCCAGTGGGACATCAAGGACCAGAACTCAGCGACCTGTCCAGGGCAGGAACATCCCTCTTGGCTGCAATGTTGCGGAATCGGAGAACAATATGGATACAGAGAAAAACAGCAATGGCATCGTAGCAGTCAGTGAGGTAAGACTCCAGGTGTTTCTGTGATTTAGGAACAGGCAGGGGATTGGAAGAGAGTATCTGTTACTTTGCTTTTCCCAGTGGCCATGGACAGATGCTTGTGCTCCCCTGGGGACGTGGCACTGGGGAGGGGATCTAAATGGCAAATGCTCCCTCCTTCCCTGCCCACTGGCCACTCGGGTGGTCCTGCAGCCTTGCTCCCCAGATCTAAGATCACAAGTCCATCATAGCAGAATTCAGGGCTGAGCACCAAGGTGTAGGGGCCCCTGAGTTTTCAGGTGCCGTCACCTGTGTGTCCCCAGGAGCCTCCGGGAGCCCAAGCTTTGATGGTTTCATGGGGAATCACACAGTGAGGACGTGGCTCATGCATTTTAGAACGAGGGGATCCTGGTTTCAGTAACCCTAGGGCTGTGACCCCACTGTGGTGTTGACGAGAACTGGGGACAGAGGTCTAAGAGCCCGGGAGCGAGGGAGCCTACCAGGGTCATGCTGAGCGTGCGGCCCATGACTGCGTGGAAGAGGTCGTGTGCAGCCGAGCCAGACACCACAAAGAATTCACAGATGAAAAGGTATTCACGGCAGGAGTTGTCGAGGAGGGCGTAGTGCTGGCTGCGGAAGAGGGCCTCGAAAGGATACTAGGATGGAAGAGGTAAGAAAAGAGACAGACGGGATGGACCCCAGTACCAGCAGTCCGTGGACACAGCTGGGAAATCAGCAAACCTGGGTAATGGGAGCTCAGGAGACCCTCCCCATCTACCCCCAGTCCGGGCGGCGAAAGAGCATCCTGAACGGGTACTGAAGAGGTGGGGTGGGGGGCACGAGAAGAGGCCGCCCCCATCTGCTGTTGCTGCTCCCATATCCTCCTCCACACCTGCCTCATGACGTATCACCCACCTCTCCCCTCTGTACACCCGAAGTCAATGGTCCCAACCCTCTTATCACAGAACACTGGGGTGACTGGAGAAGGGGACTCCCACGGGGGCCCGCAGTGGGGGAAGCTTTGCCCTGAGGTGTGTACTCGGAGTTCTCCCCCCCCCCCCGCACCCCGTTAGCTAAGGCTTGCTCCTCCGCCTACCCTCTGTTCTCCCCGCTGGGCGGTGTGGGGCACAAGGATGGGGGCTTCCAGTTCAGTGGGGGAGATGACAGAGCCCCGGGTCCCCAGGGTGAAGATGGTGTTCCTGCTGCGGAGGGACGGCTTTGAGAAGAATCGTGGAGAGTCAGAGTCAAGGGAAACAGTCACAGCACAACTGTGATGGAAGGTCAAAGACTCAGGACCTCCAGGGGCCCCCAGCAGCCAGACACAGCCCCAGGGCCCCTCTTTCCCAATTCTGGGGCCCCACTTCACCTCACATCGGTGAATGGACTCTAAGGTGCCTCTACACCCCCTGACATCATATGCAAAACTCCGTGTCAAGATGATCTGTGCATTTTTCTGGGGAGGGAGGCCACAGCCTTGATCACATTCTCAGAGGTTTTGGTCCCACAGAACAAGGTAAGCAGCAGTGCCTTGGAGGCTGGAGCCAGAAGCCCCCCTCACTCTCCAGACCCAGCATGAGGGCCTCTCAGCTCCAGGATATCTTTCTTGGCTGTATCTTCCACGCCCATTAGATCATCCTTCTCAGCGACTTCCTCATACTAGAGAAAAGAGCAGAGAGAACTGGGAACCATCGCTTCCCAAAGTGCAACAAAAAAATGTCTTTTTATACTGTCCCCCATTGCCCCATAGCTGCCCCTCCCCCCAGCCCAGGGGCCCAGGACTGCCTCGCCCTCCATGGCCTCACCTGCACCTTCATGAGCCGCCCCAGGTAAGAGCGGTAGTAGGACAGGTAGATCTTGCTCAGTGTCTCCACGTACTCGTCCCTGATCTCCTTTGCGGTGGCCCGTTCGTTGCCCAGCAGGAACTGATAGAAAAACCTGGAGGGGCCAGCGACCAGTGAGTCTACCTGACGGCCCAAGACGCCCAGCATCATGCTGGGCTGCTCAAGAGCTCCGAGGCCACCCCCAGCCCTTCCTTTGGGCGACAACCTGTACTTCAGCAGGGCCGTCTGGGGGATCTGATAGTTGGTCATTGGTTTTCTGAAGGAATAGATCTTCTGAAGGATGAACTCTCGGATCTTCGTCACTGCCTAGACATGGGGGACCAAACACAGGGCATGAAGCTGCAACCTTCTCACTGTTTGGGAATTACTGAGGGAAGGAACAAATGTTGGATATGGGAGGAGGAAGAGTAGAGAATACCTCTTTGATATTTCTTAAGACTTCCAGGGGAACCCAGAGATGTGAGAATGAGCTCTGCCAGGTAAAGGCAAAGTGAAGTTCTTGGGCACAGGCTATAATGAGCTTTGCCAGGGCAATTCAGAGTGGACTTCTCAGGGAGGCTGGTTTGAGTAGTCTCTAGAGTATCCACCCCCCTCCCCACCTTGATCCGGAGCCGGTCGAGCACGCCTCGGACGTCTGCGCAGGCTGCTGTGCCTCTAGCCTCCTGCTCTCGGACTGCAGCTGCCTTGGCATCCAGCTCCTGCAGCTGCTCCAGGAACCGGGGCTCTGTGACTGGTGCCTCCAGAATTGCCCTGGGGAGCAAGGAGGGGTGGGATGGGTGAGGAGGGAGACCCAGACACCCCTAGATTCTAAACCATACCCCTGGCATCCAGCCTCTGTCTCCTCTCCCTTCTTACACTGCATCATAGAGTCAGGACACATGTACAAAGTTTTCTGTTCCTAGACACACACACCTCCACCACCCACGTAAGCCTTGGACCCCCTTCTCTACGTCCAACCCTGGATGATTCCTAATCTTTGATGCCTAAAGCCCGCATCAAGGTTAGGAAGAGCTGTCAACCCACTCATCAGTTTCTGGAAGTGACGCGATGGAGACCCATGTGGTAAGTAGGGTAGGTTGCTCCAGCCCATCTACTTGGTACAGACATTATGCCCCTTCAAACTGATGACTCACGTGACCAGAGCAGAGGGCACCACCAGACCATCAACAAGCTCCCCGAGTTTCCCCCGAACAGCCTGGCGGTTTCGAAGCCGAATGTTCATGGCTCCTGACTGTTCCTGCAGTGTCCGGATCTCAGAGCTGATGGAGCTGAGATCACTCTGAAAAGCTCCCAACATCTGCTCCATGCGCTGGGGGAAGGTGGAAGTGTTACTGAATGGCCATAGGGTTGGCAGGGGACGAGTGGGCCACCCAAGTTTCTTGGTAAAATCTCCAGTATCTATCAGTCCATGAGGGTAGTGGATGATAAGGGAAGAGGTACCTGAACGGTCACTGGCAAATAACATTAGTCATAACGGCAAGAACAAAAAAGGCTGCTGAGGTCATCCTGAAAGTGACTCTAACTGTCCCCACCTGAGGCTGATGATGTAAAGAAAGGTCCCAGAGACCATGATCTGGGCTCAGGATTATGAGGGTTACTAACCTCAAGGACAGCATCACAGGCTGTGATCTGGTTGTGCAGAGATGCTATGTTCTCACTCTCTTGGATATCTGACTCACAAAAAGTCAAGGGGCCTCACTGTGGAGATGGAGATCCTCAGACCCGCAGGAACCCTCTAATTTCTCCTTGAGGTGACATAAACCTCAGAAAGAAGATGGCAGCCCCAAAGGGGCTGTCAGCACCATGCCCCCCAAAATGCCCATTTTAATAACACCACCCTTTTTCTCTGCTGCAGGATACAATCCCGAATGGATTTCTGCTCAATCTGCTGTAGCTCCAGCTCAACCTGCTTTGAATAGTGACGGAGATCCACACCCTGAGACGACAGAAACGTGACAGGTCAGGAGAGAGTCAGTGAAGGGATGCTGGAACAGAGTCAATGAAGGACTAGAGAGTAAGACACCAAGGTGGTATTAGAAGAGCAAGAGATTGTTTTCTTCTTCTTTTCTCTGAGGGGAGGGTAAGTGGAGGGACAGATTAGTATAGTGGAAAACCTCACCGTTTTAAGAGCTTCCTTTACTAACTCATCCTCCAGATTCGCCTGAATGTGAACTGCAAATAGAAGTTCATCATAAGGGTCCATCCAGCTCCTCCACAGCTCCATCCCCACATTGAACATCTGCACACTAACCCCTGCCTTAGTACTTCCAGCCCCCATGCCTCTCAGGTTATAGGAACTGCATCCCCCCACCCCCGTGCCATCATTTACCATCCACTTCATCCAGGATGAATTCATCAGAGGTGATGTCCAACTCTCCAAGCTGCAATGGCTCCTGAAGACCCGGACCACCCTCCTGGAAAGGGACAGGTTAATGGGAAAGCAAGGGGGAGAACAAAATACAATGGGATAATCACCAACCCTTCAAGTGGGGGAGAAGGAGTTTCACTGGGGAGCCATAGGTAAATACTGAGTCCAAAAATTCCAAAAAGTTTCACATTGTCTCAGTCTTACTGATTGGGGCTGATGGGTAGGGAATATGACCAGCAGACAGGCAACCCAGAAAGGGCGGAGGTGACCAAATAAGGAAAATTAGGAGATGCAGAGGACAGAGCAGAACCTGCAGTTGAATTTAGGATCTCTAGACTCCTGCTATCTTAGGTGTTCTATCACCATCCCTCTGGGGAGCCCCAGCCTTTCTAGAAATGTCAGCTAACCTATAGTGTTTACCTACACACCAGGTGCCATCTTATTTGTATTCATTTGCCTAATCCTAACCGACAACCTATACAGTAGGTCTTATTTTCTTCACCTTATAGGTGTGGAAAGTGATGGCACAGACGGACTAGTTAACTTGCCCAAAGACACACAGAGTGTAAGTGGCAGAGATGGAATTATAACCCAAGCAATCTAACTCCAGAGGCCATGTTCCTAGCCGTTACTCTACACTGTTTCTCTATTCTGCCCAAACATCTGGAGATTAACTTAAATTGTGGCCCCAGAACCTGAGTCTCGGCCATTCTGGTCCCCGCTCAGGTTCAGGTCCGATTTCAGGAAGGTGTATGGAGAGCCAAACTGGGTAGCATCACCGGTAGCAGCCGAGCTCCCAACCTTGTGCCTACACCCAGCCCAGGCCTTTCTGACGTGAGGAGATCGGACAAGACTCTGGAGGAGAAACAGCCCTGCGTTCTCACCAGCGGGCCCTCTTCCTCCTCCATATCTGAGGCTCCGGCCCGCAACACCAGCTCCCGGGCGGCTGCAGCCATGGTCGCAGCGGCGGCCATTCCGCGCAGCCTCACTTCCGGCAGCTGTCAGGCGAGTCTGTTCCCCGCAGTGGAACTACAAGTCCTGGAGTGTCTTGCACGGCGCGAAATGGCTCCCAGATGTTTGAGTTAAATTGTTAAATTGTTTGCCTCCAGCCTTTCCCTTTCAGCTCTAACCGCTTCACCCAAGTGCAAATGGGAATTGGAAGTCTTAAGCACGATCTCAATCCGGAACCTTCGTTGCTCTCACACCCAAGAACTTTACGAACATGTAAAGAAAAACCGCACCGGAAGTCTTGGCTCCAAACTCCGACTCTTGCACAGTTTCCGGAAGCTCCTCATCAAGATCGCTCCGCCCCTTCCGACGGGTAGCGATATAGTGCTGGTACGTCACTTCCATTCTCTCTTCCACTGGAGGCCTACACGCTGCCGCTGGGGCCGCCGCCATGGTAAGACTGGAATCGGTACGGGGATCTGGCGACATCGGAACCGGGGCAAGGAAGGTCTGCTGTCAGGGGGCCGAAAATGTTCTACCCTGGGGGCCTGCAACTTTCTGTGTGGAGCCTTGGATCGCACCCCTGGAAAAGGACGACTAAAGACATCCAGTTCTGGGGAGTGGGGCCGGAGGAAGTGATTCCCCGGGCGCTGGAAAGGCGTGGGCGTGAGTGGGGGACCTCCGGCCTCCGCCACTCAGAGTGTACTTTGGGAACGGGCAGGAGACGTGCTTCCTCCCGGAGGTCGCGTTTTTCTAAGCCTGAACACTTTATGCTCCTGCTTGTCTGCAGGACCGAGGAGTTTGTTGTGTCGTGAAAACCTGACGGGGGCTTCTTGCTCTCTGTGTGACAAGCCTAACGCTCGTGTTTGAGGTTACGGTTTAATGGTAGTTCACGGTGTCTAATTTCTCCTCGAATCTCTGTCAGTCTCTAGTAATCCCCGAGAAGTTCCAGCACATTTTGCGAGTACTCAACACCAACATCGATGGGCGGCGGAAAATTGCCTTTGCCATCACTGCAATTAAGGTAAAGTAGGGTAAGGACTACTTGGGTTGTTAACAGTTAAGCTGTCATTAAGGCAAGGTGGAGGAAGTCCCAACCAGATCACCACGTCTGCTGGGTAAAAAACAAATGGTTAAGAGCGCAACTAGTCCCCTTAACCATATTTGCCCCAAAAGGTAAGTGATAAAAGCCAAAGAATAGTCTCACGTCAAGCCAATGTATTTCACCTAGGGGATGGGGAATGGGTTTGGTTGTCTACCTGAATTCACTAAAAACTTCCTGGACCATCAGCCATCAATCAGCTTGTAAGGTCCGTGTGAGATTTGGTTTCTGCCCCTCTCCCCCAGTGCATCATAACAGCAACCCTTCCTGGGAAATGTGTATATCCTAGGAATTGGATAATTGTACATTTTGAAGGGTGAGTAGAAATGCCAAGAGATTCTAAGTTGGGAGATGGGAGATGTCACTATGTCGTGACAGGACACCATTATAAGTATTTTATAGATAGGTTGTTAATTTAAAACAGTATATCATAAGCTTTTCTTTATAAGATCCATCGCATGTACTTTTTCATTCTGTAATTCAAGGAGCATAGCTTTCATACTTAAATGGTACATATAAAGACTGCTTCCTTCTGTTCTGTGAAACTAGTAAGGCAGTGTGAAATACAGTACAGGCTTACCTCATTTTATCGTGCTTAGCAATAATGTGTTTTTTGTGGCAACCCTGTCTCAAGGAAGTCAGTTTTCAATAGCATTTGCTCACTTCACATTTTGGTAATTCTTGCAATATTTCAAACGTTTTCATTGCTATATTTGTTAATGGTGATCTGTGATCAGTGGCCTTTGGTGTTACTATTGCAAAAATATTTAGACTTCATGAAGGCTCAGGTGATGGTTACCACTTTATAGTAATAAAGTATCTTTTAATCAAGGTATGTATGGGGTTTTTTGAGACATAAGGCTATTGCTCCCTTAATAGATTACATAACTTTTACATGTGCTGGGAAACCAAAATATATTGTGTAGCTCCCTTTATTGCAATATTCACTGTTTGGCATGGTCTGGAAGCGAGCCCACTGTATCTGTAAGGTTGCCTGTTCCCTTTTTAAAGGCTGTAGATGAGATAGTGAAAATAAAAGATGAGCATGGTTAGTAGGATGCTTCTGTTAAACCCTTTCTCTGCCTCTTTGAAATTAATTAGTTTGTTATTTGTTATCTTAAGTATGTGTCAACCTTTGTAGTCAGCTTAAAACAGTTTAACCAAAGCAGTTTCCAATACTTAATGAGTGTTTTGATAAATCTTTTTATTAACTTGATGCCCTCCTTATCATTGGGAAAGATTAGATATAGGCAGGTACTAGGGCCATTGCTAATTGTGTGGAAGTCAGCCTTTGCTGGCTCTTCCTCTGGTGAGACAACTGAAGCTTGCAGGTGGTCTTTTGGAGGGGGGCAGTGTTTAGCTATTACATATAGTGCTATTACAAATGTTCTAGTACATGTACATATACATTTTTAAAGAACATCCATCTGCATTTCTGGTAGGTATATAGGACATGTATATGTTTAGCTTTAGTAAATACTGCTAAACAGTTTTCCAAAGTGCTTGTATCAATTTACACTTTCTATGAGAAGTGTATGGGAGCCCTGTTGCTCCACCACCTTTGCAGGTGGTCTTTTGTTAATGATCTGGAATGTAGGGTGGGGTAATACTTAGAAATTGGAAGAAAGTTGCAGGGGGAGGTTGAGTATAAGGAGGTGTTCCTCAAAAAAATGTAGTTAGAGGAGCAAGGTTAATTGGCCAGGGAAAGGTGAAGTATTGAAGTTGGCACAAGCAGAAGAGGGTATTTGCTGAGAGGTAATACACACCTGCAAGGTTATTCTATGCCACGATCCCTTTGTTGTTTTGTTTCCATTTGTGTACTTTTGCTATGAATATTCCTTAAGGCTGGTTGTTCTGCTCTTTCTCTAAATCAGGATGATAACTGCTGTCTGTGGATTGTTTGGAAACATGGAGGGGGTCGGAATTGGTCACAATGACTGGGTTTCAGAGACTAGTATGAAGTTAGTATCAACTCTTCTGTGTACATGGTCCAGGCCCTTGAGCTACAAAGATGAGAAAGTGATGATTTCCTGTAGTGTACTTTTCTGGATGGAGAGAATAAGGGTGGTCTGCTTGGGCCAGAGTAAAGGGGATCTGGGGGTCTAACTTAGGAGGTTGGCAAGCCAGTATCTAAATAGGGCTTTCAAAAATCTTAGCTTGACAGCAACTGTTTTAAAAACTTGTTTATGGAAAGTTTTAAACACTTAAAAGTAGAAGGAAGAGAATTAAAGTTTGAGAGAGACTTAAGATCCTAGTCTCTTCCAAATCAATCTGGTAATTTGACTTCCTGGTCACTTTCTTACAGAGAGGAAATACCATCTATTTCAGTTTCCTGGGGCCCTTGTAACACAGACTTGTTGGCTTCAAACAACAGAAACCTAATCTCTCAGTTCTGGATGCCAAACATCCTTGGTTTCTTTGTGTTAACAGCTGCATCACTTTAGTGTCTCGCCTCTTATCACATGCCTTCTTCCCTCTGTGTCTGTGTCCTCTCCTTTGATAAGAACACCAGTCATTGGATTTAATCCAATATGACCTCATTTTAACAAACTGTATTTCGAAATAAAGTAACATTTTGAGGTTCTGGATGGCCATACATTTGGTGGGACACTATTCAACCCAGCACACAGTCCTTCACTATCCAAGTCTATTTGGTTTGTGAATTCAGGTGGCAAGGAGTACCAGTGGTGGTGTTGATATGATGTCACTGATTTAAGTGTTCGTTTATTTTGATCGTGCAGTGACCTGCCCAAAGGATCATGGCCCGTGGCCCTTAGACAACGTGAGCAACTGACATTCCTACCCTTTAATCAACCCTATTAATTCAGAATACCCTAATCTTGCTGCCTTGGTGCTACCTCAGCTCTGAGGGACATCGGCTTCATCCTCCACGATACAGAAATGAGGAGGTGCCATTCTTGGGTGCTGCTGTATTGTCTTAACAGCAGCATTTACGACTACGTCTGTATGCTGGGCAATGTGGGGAAAAAAGATTCTGCTTTCAAGGGGTATATGCCCCAAGTTCTCTGGTCCACCCCTGCCTCTGAACAAAACTTTTTCACTTTTAATGATCTGGCTTTGTATCTGGAAAAGTATAAGGCACTAGGTTATTATAGGACCTACCTTTCTGTGCTTTTTGAATCATGGGTCTACAAAGGAAACCCAAAAAATCAGACTCATCCGACTCTGAAACCTTTCCTCAGGGTGTGGGGCGAAGATATGCTCATGTGGTGTTGAGGAAAGCAGACATCGACCTCACCAAGAGGGCAGGAGAGCTCACTGAGGATGAGGTGAGGACAAGGAACGGGGGCTGGGGGTTGGGCCTATGGGGAGGGGGTGGGGAGACCATCTGGACCTGACCCTTGTCCTGCCTGCCAGGTGGAACGTGTGATCACCATTATGCAGAATCCACGCCAATACAAGATCCCAGACTGGTTCTTAAACAGACAGAAGGACGTGAAGGATGGAAAATACAGCCAGGTGTGTATTAAGATGGGAGAGATTAGAGAAAAGCAGGGTGTCCAGTTAGAATTGGTCATAGGCCATGGGGTAGAACAAGCATACCTCACCATCTCCTCTGTATCCAGGTCCTGGCCAACGGTCTGGACAACAAGCTCCGTGAAGACCTGGAGCGACTGAAGAAGATTAGGGCCCACCGAGGGCTACGCCACTTCTGGGGGTGAGTGGGGCGGGGGTTCATCTCTGCCTGTCCCTAGACTCCCAGGGAATTCTCATGCTCTGTCTTTTTCCAGATGTTTGTTTTGTATGGTGTAAGACCTGTAACCCTTCTCTTTTCTCACCTGCAGACTTCGTGTACGAGGCCAGCACACCAAGACCACAGGCCGCCGTGGCCGCACCGTGGGTGTGTCCAAGAAGAAATAAATTTCTGGGCGTTGTCTGTTAATAAATAGTTTATACAGTTATGGCTTCCTTCTTTATGGTTCTTTGCATTTTTCTGGAGACACTAATAGGGAACATGTTCTCACACTGGGCCCTGTTGGTCATTTTCCCTCCTGCTTGCTGTTGCCACTCCCCACTACAGGAAGCAACATTTTACTTAGTGGTGGCCCGCTCTCCAGGTGGGTGGGAGAAGGGGCAACCAACACGCTCATCCTCGAGGAGGAGCCCTCACGATTTTCAAGACTAGGCTCCCTATTGTTGGCTTGCAGGGTGTTGAGGCTTGTGTCGGTAATTGAGCCTAGCCGGTTGCCGCTTAGGTATTTCCAGGTCTTTACCACCCTAGGTTTCTGCGAGTTGGGAGATGCTGATTTTGGTGACCCGGAAGAGCTGAGCAGCAGGGAGGGGTGGGGCGCGTTGTTGCGAGGGGGCCGCTGCCGTTCCACCTGCACAGCGTTCGCCCTCTGTGCCTGAGGCCCGCGGGTCCAATTCCATTCTTGCCCAGTTTCGGGAAAGACCCCACTTCTACACCATCCGCTCCCTCCCCTCTGCATTGTGCTTGCCGCGCGGCTGCGAAGCTTCTAACAGGCTTTCCGGGGACGCGCACGCCACGCCCTCCCAGCGAGAGGGGCGGGACTAGGCCGCCGCCGCGGACGGGAGAGGTGACTGGTGAAGCGGAAACCCGCCGGCCATGGAGCCAGGTCTCGGCGGCCGAGCCGACAAGGTAACCTCCCCCCAGCTGCAGCCATGGGCACCGCCGCGCCGCTTCCCGCGCCGGCACCTTAGGGCGCTGGTACACGCCGTACCCTCCGCCCGCCCCAGCCCTGGCGTGGCCGGTTAGGGACCCAAGTGTCCTAGAGCTGCACTCTCCGCCCTCTAACCGCGTTCCATTTTTCCCTCCAGGTCCCCTCTGACTGCGCCGCACCATGCGCCTCAGCCTCTTCCGGCGCCTTCTCCTGGCTGCCCTGCTGCTCTTGATTGTCTGGACGCTCTTTGGGCCCTCGGGCATCGGGGAGGAGCTACTGAGCCTCTCGCTAGCTTCCCTGCTCCCAGGCCCGGCCTCGCCCGGGCCGCCCCTGACCCTGCCCCGCCTCCTGATCCCCAACGAGGAGGCGTGCAGCGGTCCCGGCCCCCCGCCCTTCCTGCTAATTCTGGTGTGCACGGCCCCGGAGAACCTAAACCAGAGAAACGCCATTCGGGCCTCGTGGGGCCGGCTGCGCGAGGCCCGAGGGCTCAGGGTGCAGACTGTCTTTCTGCTGGGAGAGCCCAGCTGGGGCTCGCGCGGGAACGACCTGGCGCGGGAGTCAGCTGCCCAGGGGGACATAATGCAGGCGGCCTTCCAGGATTCCTACCGCAACCTCACTCTCAAGACCCTCAGCGGGCTGAACTGGGCCGACAAACACTGCCCCGTGGCCCGCTACATCCTCAAGACCGACGATGATGTGTTCGTCAATGTCCCCGAACTGGTATCAGAGCTGGTCCGGCGAGGAGGCCGCTGGGAGCAATGGGAAAGGGGCATGGGGACCCCGAGAAAGGCGCAAGTTGGAGATGAAAAGTGGGAAGGAGACCCCACCTTGGCGAGCCAGCCAGTGCCTCTCTTGTACCTGGGCCGTGTGCATTGGCGGGTGCACCCCTCTCGGACACCAGGGGGCAAGCACCAGATATCAGAGGAACAGTGGCCTCCCACCTGGGGCCCCTTTCCCCCCTATGCCTCAGGCACGGGGTATGTGCTATCGGCTTCTGCTGTGCAGCTCATACTGAAGGTAGCCAGCCGGGCACCCCCTCTGCCACTGGAGGATGTCTTTGTGGGGTTAAGTGCCCGACGAGGAGGCCTCGCCCCAACCCACTGTGTCAAGCTGGCTGGTGCCACCCATTACCCCCTGGATCGGTGCTGCTATGGGAAATTCCTGCTGACATCCCACAAGTTGGACCCCTGGGAGATGCAGGAAGCCTGGAAGCTGGTGGGTGGCTCTGACGGGGAAAGAACTGTACCTTTCTGCTCCTGGCTCCAGGGAGTCCTCGGCATCCTCCGATGCCGGGTAATAGCCTGGCTTCACAGCTGAGAGGGCCTGGGCGCCCAGGAGAGGGGTGAGGAGCTGAGAGTCCAGCCAGCACCCTCACCACCTTCTCTCTCCCGGGCCCAAGGCAGGGGCTCTAGCTGGCTGCAACTGATTGGTTGCCCTACACCAGATGCTCAGTCTGTCACTGAAGACTGAGGGATACAGGAGACACCTAGGGGGCTGCCTGGCCTGCCAGCCCCAAAGATGGTCATCAGGAAGAGCCGCACATGCTGGGTTGTTCTCTCCAGCCACGGCAGGGGAGGGGCACAAGCCCCTCAATAAACTTGTCTCTCTTCCTCTTCGAGTACAGTGTGGTCCTCACCAGGAGTCTCAGATCACAAACCTGGGGAGCCTGAAGGCTACCAGAGCCTGCTGGATGGAAAGGACATCTCCAGGGATGTGGGAGAGGGAGGACAGCCTCTCCCTGGAGGAAGGCCCTAGAGAGCCACACTAAAGCCACAGCGACCACAAGATAGGGGTGAGGGTAGAAGCAAGACACCACGACCTCTCGCGGCCGAGAGCAGCCCCAGGCCAGACGTGGGAAGGAAACAGGTCCACGGGATGATCCCGACATGTTATGCAAAAACCCACCTTCCTGTTTAATACCAAGCCCTCTCCCCCCACCGCCAGGAGTCAGCTTTCCTCCCCCTGTGAGGGAGGGGGCTCACTGCTCCCTCCTCATTCCAGGGAACAGGTCATTCCCCACAGGTGCTCTTGGGGAGAGAATGTTGTTCCCAGGAACCCCTGGAGCCTGGCTCAGCGCACAAATCTGTCCAGGGCAGATGGCCGGGCCCCCATGGGCTTGGCCTTCTCTTGCTTCTGTGGCTGCTGCTCCAGGCTCTGCCGGACTTTGTCCTGGGGTGGGGAGAAAGAGGCGAGCTGAGAAGTGGCAGGCTGGCAAGGCCAAAGGTACAAGCAGGAGGGCATAGCCCACAGGCTGCCCGGCCCATCCCCCAGTGCTCACTTACCCTGTGTTCCTCATCCATGACCTTCCTCTTCCTCTTCACCAGACTTGCTGTGGAGCTGCGGCCCTTCTGCTTTGGCTTTGGCTGGAAGGGAGGCTTGGTGTCGGGATCGTAGCCCTGAGGGAACAGGAGTGAAACCTGAAACAGACTTGCAAGGCAGGGAACTGCACTTCTGAGGACGTGGTGGGGACAGGATGTGGGGGTGAGGAAGGCCCGGGCCCTCGGGGGCCTGCTCCGTACCAGCCTCTCTAGCCGTTCCTTCTTTTCCTGCTCCAGAGAGATGACATCAACCTCTGCCAGGGCTCGTGGGTCCAGGCAAATGAGCTCTGCAGGTACCTGGGTGTGTCACAGAGGGACAGGAATGCGTAAGGAGCCACAGGAGGGTGACACCAAAGAGGGCTGGAAACCAGAGACACCGCTGGAGCCCACTCTTCCCAAGACCCCCGGCCCCAAACCACACGCAGACACTTCCTCACCTTCTCCAGTAGGGCCTTCACCTCCCACTCCTGGCGCTGCTTCCGGCTCCTGTATGGGTTACTCTCCAGGCCGTCGAAGTTGGGCTCAGCAGCCCCTGGAGGGAGGAGGGAGCACGGAACTGTAAACAGGAACCTGCTCCAGCCTGAGCAAGCCCCTGGCCCCCAGCTGTCTAAGGGCCAGGCCCACTCCAGCTTCCACGCTGAGGTCATCCACTTAGAGCCCCAGCCCTGCCCACTCACCAGGGACCAGCATGCTCGTGATGCCCCCGCTGTGCCCCACTCCCAGCACATCTTCAAAGGGGCAGAACTGAAGGCCATGCACGTGGCCCAAGAGCCGGTGGGTGAGGTAGGGCTGCTCCAGGGACGGGAGGCTGGCCTTGCCCTGTCCTGCCCATATGTTGACCACATCGCCCGTTCCTGCAGCCAGCAGTCCCCGCTGGGAGAAGGCCAGGTGCCCCGCTCCCTGGGGCAGGGTCCGAGCGCTCAGAGGCTGGAACGTCCCTCGCAAGTCAAAGATCTTCAGCTGGTGGTCCAGGCCAGAGGTGGCCATGTGCCTGGGGGCAAGGGGGGGTGATTAATCCATAGTATGAGCTTACTGGGCAGGCCTGTGGCCAAGTCATCAGATCTGGTTGAGGAGAAGACCAACAATGACAGTTATCACTACCATCACACCACACACTCCACGCGCCTCCTCTCAGTGAGGCGTCACGCAGCTGTGCTATTTTCATTTCCCTTTTACAGAGAAGAAACTGAAGCTAGCTCAAAGGAAATCAGGGTGAGTGGTAGAGGCAGAATTCAAGTCAGACCTGTGTCTTTAGTGTCTGCGTTCTTACCCACTCACGACATGTGAATGAAAGGGAGGACACACATGACAATCTACACCCAGGTGTGAGGTCCCACCGCATAGACAGGCAGCCCATCGGTAAGCAGCGGGAAGGGCTCATGGCAGTGGTCAGGGAGGGCTTCGTGGGACTTGAGCCATTCTAGGTAGTTCTCAAGAAAGCACAAGAAACAGAGATGCATGTATAAGCAGGTACAAATGAATGAACATCAGAGCGTGAAGACAGGGAGATGGAAGCAGGAGTTTGTTTTCCAGGCTGGTGGGAAATAATGGCCAGGAAGAGACAAATTGCAGGGGTTCCTGAAGGTCGGACGGGAGAGAGTTCCCAAAACTGCTCTCCGGCAATGACAGGCCACAAGGTGGAGACTGCATGGACCTGAGAAAACCTCCTTAGGAAGCAAGGAAGTGATGCACTAGAGGGCCCTGCCCCGCCCCCTTCCCTGGAAGGAGGGTGGGCAAGGTTGGTGACCAAATCCTCTCAAGGAAGCATGTACCACGCAAGTCATTTACTTGCAGAGGCTGGAGTTTCTATTGATATTCAAGTTGCTCCTCAGGGAGGCTGAAGGGGGACCAGCCAGGCCAGGAGATGTATGTTTGCCAGAATCCAAAGACCCTCCTCTTAGCCCTGGCTGTGAACCCAGGAAGAAGACACTAAGGAGTTCCTACTTGAGCAGAGACTTGGCCTGTGATGGGGCCGAAGAGAGGCCCAGCTGGATACTTGTCCTGACAAGACAATCAGGGCCCAGCTCCACCCGAGGGAGAGGCCATCAGCACAAACCAGGACTTATGGAGGGCTCCTGGGACACAGGGTCACACCCTTCACTGAGCCAACAACTCAGGAGCACACGCTGTCTCCTGCCCCAAACACACCCAGCTCTGGGATCCCCTGTGCAAATGCCCACCCAGTGGCCAGATGGGTATCCAAGGCCACACTACCACGCTACTGAACTTGCAAGAAACACTTCAGCTTTGCGAGTCCGATCCAATCCTAATGCAAGCTTCCAGAAAGCCAGCTGAGGAGGACAGTCAGCCTCATCTCTGGAGCCCCTGTGGCTGGTCTGAGGCACCCCTGAGGAGGACCAGAGCTAAGCCGGGGTGGGCCTAAGACCAAGGACCAGAGCCATCTGGCATCAGGCTGTTGACCAAACCTCTGTGAACGAACTGATGGAGCCCTGAGTGCAGGAGTAGCTGACCCAGGCAGCCCGGGGAAGGCCAAGTCCAGCTCAGGTCCAATGGCCCACAGAAGGCAGAAAACCTCAGGACAGGCCCCCCGACACTCCTAGCACCAGACTGGCACAGACATGGAGTAAAAGGGGCAGAAGCAAACCACTTGTCCAAAGAGACACAACTATGGGGGGCCCAGGAGGCCTGAGCATCTGGCAGGCTTTCATAAGTTGGTAGCCACTGGGCTGTTCTTCTTCCTGATTTTCTATCAAACAACTTAAAAGTAAGGTTATGGAGTTAATACTTAATGTAGAAGATTCCTGAACAATGGTGTAAAAGGAGGAAAGCCACGTGGGAAAGAGTATTCTGACATCAACACCCAGGACACACAAGAAGGAGGAAGAACCGGAGGCTAGAAACTGTGAGAGAGCGACAATGGCGAGAAACAGCTCTTGGAGGGACCCTGGAGGGGAAAAGCAGTCAGGACTTCAGAGCGGTCGTGAGGCGGAAATTCAAAGCAGACCTGCCACCCCCAACCCTTCACATCACCAGCCAGACCTAAAGAGGACAATCGTCTTCGACAAAGATGATGAAACACAACGCTCCCTACCCACCAGGCACCATGATCAACTCTATAGGCCTTAACTCGCGTTCACGCCTACAACAGTTTTCTAAGCTAAGCCCCGGGCTTGGCAAACTACGGCCCATGAGCCAACAAAGCCAGCGCACCACCTATTTCTGTACAGCCCACAAACTGTAAGGAATGGTTTTTACATTTTTAAGTGGTTGGGGAAAAAAATCAAAAGAAATATATTTTGAATCATGAAAATTATTTGAAAACTCCAGTGTCAGCATCTACAAATAAAGATTTATTGGGACACAGTCACATTCATTCAGTTACTTATTTTGTGGCTGCTTTTTGTGCTAAGACAGCACGGTATTGTGGTCAAGACTGACACCACGTAAAGCATCTCACTTGAGAGCATTTCAAGTACCACCCATCTCATCATCTATTTGTGCGAAAAGATGTTTGCAAAATCTCTCCACAGATCGGCATCTGTAGATAAACATTTGCAATTGGGTTGGATGATTCGGGACACTTTCAACCTCAATTAAGCCAAATGTTATTCTTCAAAAACAGGAATCCAATTCTTCTCATGAGTAGACCTGTATTACAAAAATATTGCGTTCAATTATTTTTCTAATTTCATTGCTTAAAAATTTGCAGTCCTTTGTTTCCTTTTGTTATTTAAGGACCTACATAAATCACTCAGTTATGCCCCATTGCCAACAAAGCCTAAAATACTTACTATCAGGCTCTTTACAGAAAAAGTCTTCTGGTCCTTGAGCGAGATACTCATAACCCCAGTCTCAGGGTGAGGACAATGTGTGGTACACTGAGGTCACCTAACATGCTCGCTGACATGGCTGATCAGGGATAACACCAGGATTTAAACCCAAGCAGCTTGGCTGCAGAGTCTGTGCTCCTCCTCTCCTTTCTGCCCAGCTGTGACACACACACCACCCCTCACCCCCCAGCACCTCAGGCCCAAACAAGTGACTTACGTGCCTGTAGAATCTACTGCCACAGCCCGGACCCCACCACGGTGACAGAGAATCTTTGCCAGTGGCTCCTTCATGGCTGGGCTCCATAAAGACACAGTCCCTGGGCATCAGAGGAGAACTTTAGTTACTAAAAGGGCGCTGAGGTGATTAAACCTGGGAAAGATGGGGACTCAAGGCCAAGAAGTAACAAGAGAGGGAAGCTGAGGAGCAACCTGAAGGGACCCGTTAAAAGCAAATACAGAAGAAAAGCAGGGGCATTCCCTGGCGGTCCAGTGGTTAGTACTCAGAGCTTTCAATGCCGAGGGCCCAGGTTCGATCCCTGGTCGGAGAACTAAGATCCCTCAAGCTGAGGGGAAAAAAAAAAAAAAAAAAAAAAAAGAAAGAAAAGTAGGACAGAATGGTCAGGGTCAAAGTTCACCCAGGGACCAACCATTGCTGTGTCCCAGATGGATGATGGCATTGTAAGGGTTCTGAGTCATGACGTCAAGCCGTCCAGCCCGAGCATTCAGAGCTGCCACAATCTTTCCCACTGACACGTCCAGGTAGGTCAGAAACCCTGTCTCTGACTGAGAGAGAGAGAGAGAGAGAAAATGAGTCCTGAGTCCTTTCCTCTACTGGGGCCCCAGGAGAGGATGGTCAGTCTTCTCAGGGGCTGCCACCCGGTCCCTGTGCTCCACAGCCACTCACAGCTGTGGCCAGGAGGAAGTGGAAAGGCAGGAACTCAAGCCGCGTGATGCGGTCACAGCGGCGGATGCAATGGAGCTCAATGCCCTGGTTGTCGTAAATGTGAAGCCAGCGGTTCTGGGCGACAGCAAGCAGTGCCTCCGAATGCAGAAACCTGGGAGGAGCAGAGTAACGGTACAACGTGAAAGGGAGTCACCGGCTGTCATTCGATCAGGGATGGGCTGTCTCAGCCCCACCGCTGCTGACCGAGGCCACTGACCGGATGTCCCGCACTGCCTCCATGACGTTGATCTCACACATGAGCTTCTTTGTCACCCAGTCAAGGGCGGCCACATGACCCCGGCGCCCTCCAAAAGCCAGGTGTCTGTTGGAGTTGGAGGACGGGCAGGGTGTCAGTTCAGAGGTCTGCCTCACGCCAGCTCCTCCTCTCCAGGTGAGAGCAGAGATGCTGCCATACACGCTCACCCTCACATGCAAGCAAATCACAAGACCCTCCCCACATCAACAACCCAGACACACACTGGTATGGCTGAGATGGGCAAGGCTGAAGTAACTGGAATTCCTTACCTCCCAGTTCGAGAGTAATTAAGCCTGTAGGGTCCAAACTGCCTCAAGTTCAAGTCAAAATGCTAGAAAAGAAAAACAAAAAAAAAAGAAAGAATTGGTTCCCTTTGGTAATTTTCTCTTCTAGTCCCCACTCCCATCTTACTCTGCATCCATCAACCCACTGGCCCCTTTTCCATCCTCAGGCTCACTTTGGCTGCACTTGCAATGTCCACAGCCTCCACGATATCAGCCTGGCATATCTTTGCTGTGTCCTCTCCATCCTCTCCTTCCAGAAACCTGCAAGTGAGCATCAGGGGTGCATTAAGGCTTCCTAATATGAAGTGGGTGTACCAACATAAAAATCAGAAATGAGAGCCCCATAAAGCAGGGGCTGGGGAGGCCCACATTAGGGTCCACTCACCCAGGTTCCTCAGCAAGCAGCAGCTCAGAACGAGCAGCTTTGACACTTATTTCCTCTTCTTGAGCTTCAGCCGCCTCAAGTCGGCTCCGGATTTTGGTCTCAGAACGTGGCAGCTACAACATCGTTGGTGGAGAAGGAGTGGGAGAAGAACCAAGGGATATGGGGGTCACAGGAGAGCCACCTGGCCCCACCTCCATCCAACTCACCCAGACACTCCCTGCCTGCAACCCCTCCCCACTCTCCGACTGGTCCTCACCTTTTTGGATTTGTCAATGCGACAGAACTTCTGAACCACCTCCACAGGGACGGGGGCGGGGCCTGCAAATGGGTCCTGGGCCTGGGGCAGGGAGGAGGCAATTAGGAAACAGGCTCAGGTTGACCCCAACCCTCGTACCCTCAAGCACAAGGCGACTTGCCTTGCCACCCTATCAGGTCCCAGGCTCACCCCAGACAAGCTCCGCTGAGGCCCTAGACTCCTCCGTTCCCGGGGTTTCTTCGGGACCTGGGGCTTCTGGGAGATCCGAGACTTCTTTGCGCTGTGAGTGTTCTTTGGCTTCTGGGGGCGGAGCTCTCGATTCCTCTTCCGTTTACGAGGGGGACCTGGAGAGGCTCCGGCAGCGGTCGGAGTGGTCTCTTCCTCCCAGTATCGCCGCGGTTTCTGCCGGCAGATCAGGATCCCCGATAGTCCGCTGCCCCTCGCCCCGCCCCTCCAACCCCGCAGCTAAAAACTTCCCTTCCACCCCAAGGAGGTCTCTACCTTCTTCTTGCCCTGAAGTTTGTCTTTCTTGGGCGGGACATTACTGCCCGGCTTGGGGACCGCCTCCATCTAGTCCACTCGAACCACGACACACGTGCAAACTCTTCAGCTGTCCCACAATCGGATGGAGAACTCCCGGAAGTTCTCCTACCCTCATCCAATCAGCGCCGCCCCATGTCTGAAGCCTTCTAGGCGCCATCTTGACTGAGGGCGCGCTCGCCACTGAGGGCCTCCGCGGGCCTTGGCCCCGCCCACCCGTGCAGCAACTTATGCCCGTAATGAAAGAGAGGCTGTCCGGGGCCAGGTCCCAAGCAAACGTGCAGTTTCTTTTTCCAGCTTGGTTTCCCCATCTTGCCTAAAACCTTCCAAATCCCGTCTTTTCAGCGGAACGCCGCTCATTAAACATGTTAGAACTACATTTCCCGGCATGCGTCAGACGAAAGCTTCCGGCGCCGTCTTTTCCCGGCATTCATTGTTTACTTCCGGGTTTACCAATACTGAAGGGAGAACGTGAGTCGGGCAGGGTTTTGATTGAGGGGTTTGGGGTCCTGTTTCGCCCGCCACCCCCTGGGGCCGGGGTGGAGCAGATATTCCGGATCCGGAGAGACTGCGGTGTCCTGAGAGGTTGCCTGTCAGGAGGGCTGTCATTTCCGCAGGCCAGAAAAGGGAGTTCGGGTACCTTCCAGAGTGTGAGACCCAGCGCCCCACTCCCGCACCCCGCAGGCTTTCGTCCTCGCCATGGCTGAGCTAATCCAGAAGAAGTTACAGGGAGAAGTGGAGAAATATCAACAGCTACAGAAGGGTAAGGGAGCAGGGTCGGTGTGGCCTCGCCCCAATTCCCTCACAACCCAAAGCCATACCCAGACAATGTGTTCTGCACTGCCCCCACCCCACCCCCAGCGTGCGGTTCTATCCCCCACTCTTCCCGTCCACTGACTCGCCGCCCCGTCCTTGGCCTACTTCCTCAACTGCATCTTTTTCTCATCAGGAGTTTGGGGGTCGGGTGGCACATGTGATGTCTCTAATGAAATCTTTCCTCCCACCCGCCAGACTTGAGTAAATCCATGTCAGGGAGGCAGAAACTAGAGGCACAACTAACAGAAAATAATATCGTGAAGGAGGTGAGAGACTGGGATTTGTGGGGTGAGGAGGGACCTGTCCTGGCAGTAATTCTGATCATATTATGTCCCACTCCTCCATCAGGAACTGGCCCTGCTGGATGGATCCAATGTGGTCTTTAAACTTCTGGGTCCCGTGCTGGTCAAACAGGAGCTGGGGGAAGCTCGGGCCACAGTGGGGAAAAGGCTGGACTACATCACGGCTGAGATGTGAGTCTTCATTCCACCCCCCTGTGATGTACCTGACGCGTTGGGATAAAGATGTTGAGGAACCATTGTAGAGTCGCTCTCCAGAGTAGCCCCCAATTGTCCAGTTCCTCCAACCCTTCCCTTGTAACTCCTCTTCTCCATCCTCCGCTTAGATCTCAAGTTTTCCACCAATCTCCTTCTTGCCTTCAGCACCCTCAACAGTAAGTCTCACTAATTTCTCCTTACTTGCTTTTTTGCCTTTTCTCAGTAAGCGATACGAATCCCAGCTCCGGGACCTAGAGCGGCAGTCAGAGCAACAGAGAGAGACCCTTGCTCAGCTGCAGCAGGAGTTCCAGCGGGCCCAGGCAGCAAAAGCAGGGGCTCCTGGGAAGGTCTGACCCTGTCTTGAGCGGGGGCAGGGAAGGAAATGAGGCAGCTTTAGGGTCTATACTGTAGTTAATAAAATGTGAAAATACCTGGCCGTTTTCTGACCAGCCGCTTCTGTCATAATTGTCTCCTTCCATTCTCCTGGTCCCTTCCACCTTATACGTTTATCACCTGCATTACTCTCTCAGGTCCAGATCCTTGCACTGGAATCTCTGTATGGCAGAGTAACCCTTCTTCCTTGAGACTAAAATCCGAAATGTCTCAAACCTAATTCTTACCTGTATGTGGAACCCTTAACTCTTCTTTATCTTGGTTGGAAACATGAAAAGGGCATTTACAATGCAGTAATTTTAGGGAAAGTGAGTTTATTGAAGAACTCACAATTCTCTAACCCCAGAATGAAACATGATGACCCTCCTTTGCTATGATTTCTTGCCATCCTCAAAATAGCCCTGGCATATTAGTTCTTTTTCGTCTCTTTCTTCCTAGAATTTGAGTGTAGCTTAAACTGATTTCAAGCCCCAGCACATAATGCATTGTAATATTGTAAGGTCTCCCAGTTTGTACATTGTCCACAAAGTTGTTCTTCCATTTCTTTGTCCTAAAATTGTTTCTTACAAATTCAGAGCCAGGCGTGTTCTTCATGCTGATCACTTTAATTGGGATGGCTAGTAGTTGACATGGGTTTATAGCAACTGAGGAGAAAAATGTAAGAGCAAATAAAGGGACCAGGGATGGTGAGGTTGCTGGGGAGGAACAAACCATTCTGAGGAAACCGTTTCCACCAAGTCCTTGCTTCCAACTCTTCATGGATAGAGAACATTGGGCCCCCCTTTTTCCATGGTGTCTACCTTCAGCCAACTCCCCACCCCCACTCCAAGCAGCTAGTTCGTACACACTGCAAGGACGGGAGTAGAGTTCAGGTAGTGTTTTGGTTTATTAGTGTTGTCACAGTGACAGGAACCCCCAGACTAGGAAGAGGAACTCCTACTAGAACCTTTTTCTTACCATTCCCTTCCCCTGGGGCTCAGAGCCTCTAGGCTTTTCCTTTCCCCCTACTTCCAGGCCTTTCCTTGGCCCTTAGCATGCTAGGATGTGGCCAGGAATCAGAAACGGATCCTTTTCCCAGCACTAGCTGTGTGCTGCATTCATGGAAAGTGGGAAGCTATACACAGGTATCCATCTTGGGTACCAAGATTACCAGTTCCCATAGGGCTGGATCTTGGCTGTCTGGCAAACCAGTGGCGCTTCACTGCCCCAGGGTGGTTGGCCATCCTTCTGGATTTTTTCCCAGTGCGGCAACTGCCACCATTCAGGATGGCTCCCCACTTCTGGCACGGCCACCATGAGTTCTAGGAGCCAACAGGGCTTCCTCCTCAGAACAGTGCTCGGGCAATCTTCCTCCCTGTGGCCTTGATCCTGGGAAAAGAACCCCCTCCTCCCTCACTTGGGGGAGTTCCCGAGGCAGAAGGGCCACTGGCGCGGCCCAGTGTAGCAGTGGAGGGCCGTCGCCGCTGCCGCAGGAGGAAATCGAGTGAAGCTCCATCCATAGCGTAGAAGACGTTAGCCGAGGGGGGGATGGTCAGCTCTGTAGGTTCAGAAAGGGTGTCAAGCACAAACACAGTCATTCCCCACACAACCCCCCGGATGTGGACGCACTCTCCAGAGTCTGTCTGCCCTCCCAGCCTCTGACCTCGCTCCCCTGGGAGCAGCTGCACTAGCTCATACTCTGAAGCCACCGCAGAATCACGATTGTTTTTCTTAAGGACACGACTGATGACACTTGGAGCCTTGTCCTGGCTTGTCACCTGGCAGGACAGCAGACCAAAAGAGCAATCAGTTGGCCATGATGACCTGTGCTTTCCATTTTTCCAACCCTAGCCAGTGATCCCAACCAGAAAAGGTTACCCGCGCCCAAACTTTCGAGCGAAGAGGGAAACCCAACATGGTGGCTCCCTGTACTCCATCCGCCAGCCCACATAGTTGCTGGGCTGCTCCCTGTGGGGAAACCGCTGTTGGTTCTGAAAATCTACTACGGCCACCCAAACTTCAAGGTGCACCAGCTAATGCAAAGTAAACTTCAAAAGAAAACATGGTTGCTAAAACCAAAGGTCAATTAAAAGTAAAATCATCCTCCCATTTGGCTGTTGACACCTAAGACATCATCCATCTCTAGTCCCTCGGGGCACCATCCTTCACCCCACCTCCCAGCCCGCAGCTCCCTCACCAAGATGCTCTTGTAGACACTGCCGTCTTCCCCCAGCTCCATCTGGACTCGGATGATGCGGCAATCAGAGGCCCCTGGCCCAGGCCCCCCTCCCCCATATCCAGCCCCCCTGGAGGCCCCTTCTGCACGCCCACTGAGCGGGGAGCCACAGGAGGCTGAGCGGCGGTGACCTCGAGAAGGCCTCGGGGAGGAAGCTGGGGGAGAGAGGTGGCTGGGGTCAGCGGGACTCTGCAGGGCTGGAGTGCTTTCCAGGGCGGAGTCCAGAGATGAGACAGATGGCCACTTCATGTGCTGGGGACAAACGACACGGAACTGGCACGAAGGCAGCGAGGTCAAGGGAGAAAGATTCACGAAGTCAGGGTCAGTGTTGAGGTCAGAGTTCAGGAGCGGAGCTCACCTGGGCCAGCCGGGTCAGCAGTGGAGCGGGGGTTCCAGGCACCTCCTCTGCCCCCACACTGGGCCAGTCCCAGGAGACAAGGGGTGTGGGACCTCCAACAGAACCCAGCACCCTGGAGTGGCAGGACATTGGTGAGGTCAGAGGGAGAAGGACAAGTCCCCAGGAGACCACCCACCAGCCACTGACTCCCTCACTCTGTCCACTGCGAGATGACCAGCATTGGCCGAAGCACCCGCGGGGCAGGAGGGTCACTGGTACTGGATGGCTCCACCTCACAGGACACTTGATGGCTGGGGATGGGGGCAATGGGCAGAGGTCAGTGCGTGACACACTGAACCCCACGCCCAGCCTGAGCCCTGGAGTCCCAACCGCACTCAGCCAGTCACCTCTGGGCCTCTGTCAGTGGCCGGAGCCCCTGTAGCCACCGCTGGATATCGGGGTCAGGTCGGAGGTCATAGCCACGACATTTGTTCTGGAGCTGCCTCAGCTCAGAAAGGACAGCATACTCCTAGGAAGGAGCCCACAGACTGCAGGCGCCAAAATTCAGGGACCCCTGACTTTGCCCTCCTCTCCCCTTCCTGGGATGTGGCTAGGGACAGCTAGCATCCAGCCCAGGTGCTCCCCTCACCTTCCTCCGCTTGTCAAAATTGATGTATCCGTTCTGCAAGGATAAAGGGGATGGGGTGAGGATCCCAACCCTGCCACAGAGAGAACATCCCCTCTCCCAAACACTCACTTCACTCAGCCTCTCTGACTCCTCCGGCCTGCCCCCTCCTCCCCCTCTCATCTATCATGCCCTAAGCCCCCTACCTTACCCTTTAAATAGAACATCACGGGTCAGAATTGTGTCCACTTTACAGTTGAGAAAATCAGAGCTCAGAAAAGATAAGGAACTTGCCCAAGATCCCAGTATTGGTTTATTTAGCAAACTACCTATATATGCTTACATCTCAGGCATGTTCTGAGCACTCGCCAACATTAATTCATTTAACTCTCATAATAAAAGGTTGATGTAGATACGTCACTAGTTTCCCATTTACAGATCACTAAGGCACAAAGAGGTTAAGCAAACTTGCCTGAGTAACAGAGTCCTGGCAATGCTTCTGCCTTGCAGCCCCTTCTGGAAGGAGGTCTGTCTGACCCTGAGGCCCACTCATTCCATTATCGCAACGCATACACACACACACACACACACACACACACACACACACACACACACACACACACACACACACACACACCACTGACCTCCAGCTCATCCTTGGAGGCTGCGTCCAGCATCACGAGGTCCTTCAAGAAGGTGCCAAGGTATGGGACCACACCCTGAGATCAGAGGTAAGAGTCAGTCACCCCTGCCATTGATCCAAGGGCTCTCCATCCCTCCGCACTTTCCCCCATTGCCTCAGAAAACAAGTTGAATTCTCCTCACCCTGCTGTGCCTCCTCTTCCCTCCCTCAGACTGCTTCCACCCCCAACTAGTCACTCACCCCACCCCGGGAGCCAGACCTCGGGGACTTCTTGGAATTTGTCTCCAGAGAAGGCTGCAGCTTTACCTCCTGGTGGTGACAGAACAAGGAGACATGGGGGTGGGGGTGGGGGGGTGGGGGGAATGTCTGGGAATGCCAGGAACAGGCCTCACCTGCAGGAGGAGCTCCCGGCTCTGGGAATAATTATCCTCCTCGGAGAAAATCTGGCAGAGGCTGGAAAAGACTCTGAGGCTGTCCCTGGGGAGCAGGGGGCAGTGGCCTTGAGGAGGGGCCTGGCTCAGTTGCCCTCCTCCCAGCCCTTACCCGACTCCAGTGCCCCATCCTCCCCACCTGGCTGCTTCCCCCCAAGCTGCCGGAAGCCTGTGGATGGGGCTGGATTGCAGGGCCGACACCACAGCATACATTGAAGAGAAGTTTCGGAGTAGACGGCACTCCTGTGGGGTTCACAAGAGGGGGCCGCAGCTGTGGGCCTCTTTCCACACCACAGTCCCCAGTAGGGCCGAGCCTCTCTCTTACCTCTGCCACACGGATCCACTTCTCCAGCAGCCGGGCCCTCTGGGGGGGACGGAGTGGCCGTATGGTCACCTCCCCAGGCCCCTCTCCAGTTGAGGTAGCCCCCAGGACAGAGCTGACCACTGCCCCTGCCACCTTGTTGAACTGTATGACAGTAGCCCGGACAGATGGGCAGAGGTGGGAATGTCCTGGCCGGTCTCTGTGACCCCACAAGCCCCCCAGGCACTGAGAGGGGACCAGATTGAGAAATAGCTCCTGTGGGGTGGAGGTTAGAGGTTAAAGTTTGTAGTCAAGTGAGGTCAGCCTTCCAATATCGGGGGTGTGAGGATCTCAGGTGGCCAAGGAACCAGAGGGGCACAGGGTTTGAAGGGCAACAATCAAGAGGAAAGGGGGCAAGGTCAAAACGGGGTGGACAGAGGAGACTGGGAGCTGGATCAGGAAGGATTGGAAGCACGGTAAGGATATGGAGTCAGGGACAGGTTAGTAGGGGGCAGGGGGCATGGGGGTCAGAGGTCAAGGTCTCACCGCATCTAGCAGGGTCAGCTGTTCGGCCAAGTGGTCAGCGAGGAACACCAGGACATCCGTGGGGTCAGCAGGGGGATCGCCGGGGAGGGCCAGGGGCTTAGGAAGTTCGGGGGTCTGGGGGTCCACCCGGGACCGGAGGTTGCGGATGAGGTCAGCGCCGCCCCCCCCAACACCCTCCCCTGCTGCATACCCTGTCCGAAGCAAGAAGCTCTCAAGCCGGTCAATCTGACCCTTGACCTCAGAGCCAAAATCCTCAGGGTGAGAGGCCAGCCAGGTTGACAGCACAGAGATGGCTACCCTGGGAGAAGTGGAATCCGCCAGGGGTCAGATGTCAGGCTGCAGCCTGGGCGGAGGGAACTGTGAGGTTAAGAATCAGGGGTCACTCACCCTTTTGTCCTCTCTAGCTCATCAGTAGGATGAGATTCAAGGGCTTCCAGCCTGGGGAGTGGAAGAGATTCTATCTGTCCATTTTTTCCAAAACGCTAGTGGCTTTGACTATTTGGGCGGGATATTCTGGCTTTAGAAAGTCCAGACATGTCAATGACCCTTGGTCCCTTATGACCCTGACCTGTCAGCCATAAGCCCTAGCAGGGCAGACGTGGAGGTGAAGGCCCGGTGAGTAGCCAGGAAGGCTGCCGTGAAGGTCACGTCAGTCCCTGATGTCCGGGCATCCAGCAGGTGTCTGACCAGGGCCTCCAGAGTGCCAGCTCGGAGCCTCCGGGAGGAATTCGGGGGAGGCCTCGGGGCCTGGGGGAGACAGAGGGCCAGTCACTGACCCTTTTTTCAACTCTGCCCCTAGATATCTGGGGGAAATCCCAGACCTAGGAGATGATACAGCCTCACTGTATTAAGATTCAGAGATGGCAAAAGACTTGACCTAAGTCACACAGCAGAGTCTGGTCTGCAAACTTCCAACCTGGCACTCTGGCCAGAAAGTTGGCCGCAGGAAGGGGAACTGGGAGGTGGAGGGTCAGAGGTGAGAAGTCAAAGTTACGATCTCACCAAGGGATCAACAGGCCGATACTGGCGACTTGTGACAGTAAAGGTGGCACCATCCTCCTCCTCGTCCCAGACAGACACAGGGGCCTGGAGGAGCAAGGAAGGGGAGGTCAGACAGTTCCACACCATACCCCACTGCCCAACCCTCAGCCCCGGGCCCTACTCCTCCCTCTGTACCCCTCACCTGTTGCGGCGGGGGACAGTACCAGCGAGTACGAGGGGTGGGGGAGACTGGTGACCCCAGGTCTCCCCCACTGGGGCCCAGACAGCCCCCCGCAAGCCGCCTCAGGGCCCGGTGGAGTCTAGGGGGTTGCCGTGGGGGGCTGGATGGAATGCAGGAACCCTGGTCCTGGAGACCGCTGTAGCCCCTTCCCCCCAGAGCTGAACCCCAGAACAGCGGAGAATCAAGGTGCAAAGGGTAGGAGACGGGAAGCGAGAGAGGCAGAAAGCCTGAGGCAGAGACCTTGAGAAGCTGAAACCTCAGTCACAGGCACAGCCGCATGCTCCGCCCTCCCCCGCAGGAACTGACCAAGCCCAAAGAGTTAGTCCTTCCCTTAGCCCCCTTTCCCCGGGTCCCTCAGCCCTGGAGACGCCCCTCGAGGTGGCGGCTCTGATCCCAGTACAGGAAGGAGAAGGGGAAGTGGGGATGATGTGGGGGGAAGACTCAGAGTGTCATGTGACCCAGCCCCTCCCCCAACCGATCCCGAAAAACCAGCCCTGCTAGTCACCCAGCCCTCACCCAGACTCTGGACCCAGGAGTCCAAAGCCTCGGGGCCTCAAATCCAACTTTTGGCGCCTCCCGAGGCCTCAGTCCTACTCCTGGCCACCGCCATTAGTCCCGGAGAAAAGCAGGTGACCACCCGCCACTCAGCCCGGGATGGTCCCTCCAAGGTCCGGGAACCTTGGCTTCGCGCCTCCACCCAGGGCCCGGCAGGAGAGGGGGGAGGGGTCACGAAATCAAAGGGTTCCCTCCCCAATCCCGGAATCAGAGGAGCGGGTTACTGTGGAAACAAACCCCTCCCCGCCAAACAAAAACAGGGAGGGAAACAGGGACCTAGACACCAAGCCCAGAGAGACGGGCACACTCGGGCACAGGCGGAGAGGGCCAGAGACCGGCAGGACAGCCAGCCAGACGCTCCTGGCAGGAACAGGGCAGGTTCCTGCGGGCAGGTCCTGAGTCACACTGCGGCACAGAACCACAGAAACGCCGGGACTCCCCGCAGCGGGGAGACAGGCAGACACCAGCGAGAGGCGCGGAAGTAGCTGAGGCAGGAAGAGATGAAGGGACACAGACACCTAAAGGTGGAGAGTCTCTGAAATATACACGCCCCCTACCTCCCACCTCCCGCGTCTCACCTCTTCGTCTTCCTCCTCCTCCTCCTCCTCCTCCTCCTCCTCCTCCTGCCCCCCGCCCACGCCCCGGCCACCTGGGCCCCCACCCTCTTCGGGGTCTCGACTCCGGAAGCTGCTCAGCACGACTCCCCCGGGGGGGCTCGTGTCCCAAAACAGCCGCAGGGGCCGCGGGAGCATGGCCGAGTGAAGGAATCAGCGGGGTCGGGCCATGGGGGCGCCTGGGGAGAGACAGGAGGGGGGCAGGTGGAGAGTCAGGTGGGCGCGGGGGATCCGGAGGGGAGGTAAGAGGGTGGGTTCTAGGTAACCGGATGGGAGTCCTGCAGGGAGGCTGGGCGGGGGGGAAGGAGGGATACAGGGGTGGAATATGGGGGGCCTTGCATTTTGGGGGTGAGGGGGTCACGAGTACGGGAACGCGCAGGGTCACAGGGTGCTCTGGCTCTGACCTGCTCAGGAGGGATGGGGGCAGCGCGGGTCCCGGGCCGCTGTTCCCGTAGGTCTCCGGCCCCTGATCAAGTTCCCGGACCGAGTCCCTTCCCTGGCTTTTCCGCACCCCGTTGTACCCCACCCCCTCGCCAGACTCCCGGGCCCTCCCGCCCTTTCCGCTCCCCCCCACGTCCGCCCGCTCCGAGAGCAGGAGCCAAAAAGGGAAGGAAGTGAGGACAGGAGCCAGGGCCGCGGACGAGAAGAGTGCTGGACACTCAGGGGCCGGGACCCAGGAGCCCGGGTCTCCAGCTCCGCTGTCCTCGGGCCCCCCGGACTCGGGGATCCTGGAACCCAAGTCGCCCCGCACTGAACTGGTATATAGATTTCAGTCTCCAGCCCCCGGGGAAGGGCAGGAGCCAAATTTGACATTCCTCTCCCCCAACACAACCACTAGGCTAAACTCCCGCGGGAAGCGTTTTAGGCGGGGACGGACACAGTTACTCCAGCCCGCGGGGTTCCACTCCCACCCCCACCCACGCGTGCAGTGGGCCGAAATCCACTCCGGCTTTTCCTGAGAGCCCTGGGTTCCCGCCCCCTCGGAAGGGGGCGGAGCAGGAAGCCGCCACGTCCGGTTAGGGACGCGGCGCTCGGGGGTTTCCGACGCCAAGACCTGGATCTCGGTTCACGTACGGTCACCGCGCGAGGGCCGCCTGCTTGAGGGCGTCCTGTCCGCCATTAGTGGCGCCCGACCCCAATCAGTTCCTTAGGGGGATCGGGTGCAGCCGAGGCATTTGAGAGGCGGGGTAGTTGGAAGGAACCACACGTGATTGGAAGTGTTCTTGCGCTTGGAAAGGGGATCCCTGGGGAAGAACTGAGGCACCCGTTGGAAGCACTGAACAAGTTTATTCCCATACGATTAGCCCCGCTCCCCGCGTCGGTCTGGCCGACCGTCCTGACCTTCGGAGGTCCCTAAGCCGAGCCGCTGCTTCCTTCCTCCAATAGTTATTTGATCCAACACCTGCTTTTGAATTCTTAGGACGCAAAAAGACCAACTTCTTATATTGAGCGCCCTCCAGCGGGCGCCAGGCCCTGTGCCGGCGCGGGGGATACACCAGAGCACGGACAGGCTCATCCTCGCCTTCGAGGAGCCGACAGTCCGGGCAGGGAGACAAGCATTTAACAACGACTCGCACAATCACTTAAATACAACCGTGGTGAACCGCACAAGAGGGACACGCGGCGATCTGAGGGAATGACAAGGCTGACCTGGTCTGGAGCCCAGGAAGGGCGAGGGTGGACCAGGCAGAGGGAACAGCGCTCTGGGACCCAGGGAGGGTGGGAGGCTATTGAAGAAAAGGATCAGCCCGTAGGTGTGATGAGCATTGAGAAGAGGGCCGGAGAGAGCACGAGGCGGGCTTGAAGAGGTAAGCAGTGGCTGGAGCGCAGGGATACACAAGCCAGGACAAGAAGAATGGATTTTGCCTCTAGAGCACCCGTTTCTGTCCCGGAGGTCCCTGAGACTGCTTCAGGGGGTATGCGAAGTTTAGGCTGTTTTCATAACAATCCCAAACTGTTATTTGCCTTTTCATTCTCATTCTCTAAAAAACGTACGGTGTTTTCCTGAAGCTACATGATGTGTATTGACATCGTCCCCACAGCTAATGGAACGTGTGCTTGTGTCTGCCTGTGTATTAAATTGTTCTCAGTTTTGAGTTCTAGTACAATAAATATCTATAGTTAATAGCCCACATAAGCAGAAGCTTTATAGGGTCCTTGATAATTTTTAAGAGGTCCTGAGAACAAAAATTTTGAGAACTGCTGCTCTAGAGCCCTAAGAAGGTGAATGTCTTGGGTCTTTTCAGAAAGCAGCTGCTCACTGGAGAGAGACTGGAGGGAGCAGGAACCAAGGGTATACAGTTTGGGGGAGTTACTACAGTGGCTCAGACCAGAGATGATGGCGGCTTCCCCAGGATGGTGGTGAGTTGGCCTCACTGTGTTTTCTGGAAGAAAAGTAAAAAGGAGGTGAGGAATTCGGGGCAGGGTGAAGTGCTCATGGTCAATCCAGAGACAAATGAACATCATGGGCATAGAGGATGGCAGATGAAAGAGGCTAACATTCTCTATGTGTTTTAAGCCTGGCACTGTGCCAAGTGCTTTTGCTCCTGCATCTTCCAGAGGAGATGCCCTTTCTCTTTTAATCATTCCAAGAGCCCTCTGAGGCTCTGCTGGCCGGTAGGGTCGCCACCACGCACTTGTGTCTGTTGAGCATGTGAAATGTGGCTAGTCCAAATTCAGGTGTGCTGCCAGTTTAAAATAAACTCCTGTTTTTGAGGACTTAGAATGGAAAAAACACTATAATTTCTTATACCGATTACATGTTGCCACGATAACATTTTGGATATATTAGATATCTCTTTACCTTTTTAATGCAGTCCCTAAATTATGTACTTAAATTTACATATGTGGTTTGCATTATATTTCTATTGGACAGCGCTGCCTAAGCAGTTTTTTCCCCCTACACCCAAGGAAACTGAGGTGTAGCATGCTTGAGATGGCAGGATTTAATGCAGGTTTGTGTGAATTCCAAGTCTGGGTTCTGCCCACCAAGCCAGCAGCCTCCCTCCTGGGTGAGGAGTTGGGCAGAGGGGATAAAATGAGAAGGGAAAAATAAAGGAAGTTAGAGTGTTGTTACCTTTTCCATTGAATCCTTGGAAGTTGCCAGGTAGGCAGCTGTGGAGAGAAATTTAGAAGGGATGGGTGTCAGGCTTCTTCTGGGAGGAGGAAGAAAATGTCTGTCAGTCAAGGGTCCCAGTCTGGGTGGGGCTTACACTCACCGGCCCAGCCCAGCACGTTGATGAGCCCAAGGAGGAGAAAGGCAGACAGGAAGAGGCCTACAGCATCCTCCAGAGAGGGCCCAGAGAGACCTGGCCGGCAGAAGGGGCAAGAATGAGTCTGAAATTCCCAGGCACCTCTCCCCACCCCCCTCCCCATTTCTCCATATTCCAGGCTCTTACCAGCTACCTGCAGGGTGACCTCGGCGCTGCGCCCCAAGGCGGGCAGGCTGGGGTGGTGGACACGACAGGCATAGCGTGCCCCATGCTGCCCGGTGGTGACCGGGGGTGGCTGCAGGTGTGCAGAGAGGCTCAAGGAGCCATCTGAGTGATGACTCAGGCCGGAGAGCCACCTCTGCCCCTCGGCCTTCTGAAAGCGACCCTCTGGGCCACCCCAGAGCTCCCACTCCACCTCTAGGCCCTCGGAGGGGTAGAAGTGGGACACGAGGCAGAGCAGCTCCGGGGGTGCCTCACTGGGGGCAGCCCATATAAGAGGTGCTGGTGTCAGGGCCACCTTGGGGGGCTCTGGGGAGAGAATAAGAAAGCAGCATGGGGGAATCAATCTACATTGTCCTCTCTCAGAGGCCCTCAGTGTGCCCTCTGGCTTCCCCAATACTGAGGGGTTTGGGTTTTTTCCTCCCAGGATGGGGAACCCGCCGTCTCCCCATTGGTGTTTCACAGGAATCTCCATGCCAAAGCCCCCATTCTCAGGGACCCCTACTCCCTCAGCTTTGGGAACCTTCATCCCAAAGCCACTCAGATTCCCAGGGACCCTCTACCCATTGCCCCCCTGACTCTCAGGGACCCCCAATCTATCTCCCTCTACTCACCCAGCACCCTTTTCTCCACCATCCTTCCCCCATCACGGTGTCCCCATAATCCCAGTGATCACCCTCTACCCACAGGGACCCCTGTCCCCTCACTCACTGTGTACAGCAAGCTCCAGGGTGGTCTGCCCTTGCAGGTATGGCAGGTGTACAGTAGCTAGATAGGTGCCCTCCTGGAAGGGCTGCACTGCAGGCAGCCAGAAGGTCCCATTTCCGGTCCATGGCCCCAGGGGCTCATCATCATCCCAAGCAGCAAATGCCACCGCCCCCTCTCGGGCAACTGGCATTTGCCCACTCAGCCCAGGAGTCGCAGCCAGCATCAGGTGCCCCTTACCCAGGTGCTGGCGTCGCCATTCCAGCCCAAAGGGAGGGGGACCTGGGGCCAGAGAGGTAGCAGCGTTGGGGGTGGGGGGCGCGTAGGCAAAGCTCAAGTCCAGCAGGGCATCTTGTCCCATTAGGATGCGAGGGGTGGGGGTGTGACTGAGGACAGTCAGCACAGCTGGGGAAGATGGGGAGAGGAAGGTGGGGAGGGGGAGAGGAAGAAAGAGAAAAAAATAGAGAAATGGAGTTACTGGGGAGGGAACTCGACTCTAATTTACCCACCCCTCTGAGGACACCTCCCTTCTGACACTCACCATCTCCCAGCCCTCCCTGCAAATCCCCTTTGCCCTGGGACTGGGTGGGACCCAGTGAGACTCAGAGTGAGCAGAGAGGTCTCACGGTGAATAGAGGCAGTGAGTGGGTACAGCACTTGAAGGCTGCTCGGAACACACAGCCCGTGCTGCACCAGCTCTGGGGTCAGCGGAATCTGAGTGTGCTCTGACACAACCCGAACCAGCCCACCAGCCTCCACGCCCACCTTTGAAGAGCCAGGCCCTTCTTGGTTTGCTGGTGAAGAAGTGATGACTCATGACTGTCAACTCTATGGTGCTATGCAGAGTATTTACTGACTCTGGAAGGTTCTGGCTCTAGACTAGACCTGAACACAGACATCTATGCTCTACTGAGGCAGTATATGCTGGTTGAGTGCCTGGAGCCTGGCTGCCCTGGTTAATCCCCACTCTGCAGCTATTTATATGGCCTTGGAACAGTTACTTTACTCTTCAGTTTCTGAATCTCCTAAATAGGGATAATAATGATGATAGTACGTATCCCATGGGGTTGTAGTGAAGGTTAAATCATTTAACACCTGCTACTCAGATGTATGCAGTTCCTGATTCTGGATAACAAAGACACCTATATATGAAAGCTGCTTAGAACAGTGCCTGGAACACAGTATGACTACAAAAGTGTTTGCTGTGATTACAGCCAACCATCTGCCAGACAGACGTAACGTGCCCCAACTCAATAGCATCTCTAGAACATTTCCCCACTCGGCTCCAATGCCCATCTTCCCTGCCTTGACCAATGATCACCACCAGCCCCCAGGCACTAAAGGCAAGCATTTGGAGTCCCTAAGACTCCTTCTTCTAATTAATTCATTCAACTAATATTTATTGAGCACCTAGGATGTTCACGGTTGACGAGAGTGGTAACCAAGACAGACAGCCCCTGCCCTCAAATTGTGTAGGAGACAGATTGCCAAATATAATATGCTATGTGTTATCCCCACCAGGCCCTAATTCTGTCTCCCAAATAGATCTTACATGTTTCCTACTCAAGTTCTTATCTATATACATTTGGACAATTACAACAGCCTCCTCTCAGGTCTCCCTATCCTCTATCAGTATCTCTCTCCCTTTCATTTCATCCTCCACACTAAAACCAAATAGCGTGGCTACAAGTCTGATCTGGGCACTTGCCTGTTTTTTGTTTTTTGGTTTTTTTTTGCTGTACGCGGGCCTCTCACTGTGGCCTCTCCCGTTGCGGAGCACAGGCTCCGGACGCGCAGGCTCAGCGGCCATGGTTCACAGGCCCAGCCGCTCCGCGGCATGTGGGATCTTCCCGGACCGGGGCACGAAACCGTGTCCCCTGCATTGGCAGGCGGACTCTCAACCACTGCGCCACCAGGAAAGCCCCACTTGCCTGTTTAAAAATCCGAGCTACCTAGGAAGCCAGCAACTAAAGGCACACGCTGGAGCTAGATGGCCCGGGTTCAATTCCTAGCCCTGCTTCTTACAAGTTGTGTGGTCCTGGGCAAATTACCTAACTGCTCTGTGTCTCATATTTCTTCATCTGTGACATGGGAATAACATCAGTACCTAGTTCTTACGGTTGTTGAGAGGAATAAATAAGATTATGCCTATAAAGTGCTTAGAACAGGAGCTGGCATATAGAAAATGATTAGCTGTTATTATTTTCATTACTGTCATCATCATCATCATGGACTTGCTGGGTATCTTGGGAAAAGGACTTAATCTCTATTTTGCCCATTAGTCCAATGATCTAATCCTTGCCTACCTTTTGTAGGAATCAAGTAAAATAACAGGCTTTTGGAAAAATGGCACGCACACACACACACACACACACACACACACAAAACTTCTGATGGTTCACTATCATTTATAAACTCCAGTTTTCAGGGTGCTTGGTAATCCAGCCCCCAACCCATCTTTCCAGACTTCTCTTGCACGCTAAGAACCAGCCACATAGAATCCCTTTCTTGTGACCAGTAGAAATTCTAGTCACTGGGCTTTTCTTTGCCTTGGTTCCTTCAGTTTCCAATGTCCCTCCCCCATTTTCTCCAACATCTAACTACTTCATGTCCTTCAGATCTGTTCCACTGCCAGAAATGTCTGGGTCTTCCAGGTAGAAGTAATTTTTTCTCTTGTGGTTATTTTTATGTAATTTTTTTTTTTTTTTTTTGGCCATGCCACGGGGCTTACGGGATCTTAGCTCCCCAACCAGGGATTGAACCCCAGGCCCTCGACAGTGAAAGCGCAGAGTCTTAACCACTAGACTGCCAGGGAATTCCCTATTTTTGTGTAATTTTTAATCCTAGCTTCTAAGGCCTACAAGGTTAAACTTCTCTGAACTTCATGGGATTGTTTTTGTTCAATAGAGTTTAGAAAAGTAAGCAATTTCATTTAGTTTATTAAAATCCAAAAATACAGTTTTGAATTGTAAGAATCAATCCGTAGGATTAATAAACAAAACCTAAAGTTTTTACAGTTCAACCTTAAGCTAACAGTGCTCTTTAATATGGGTTTATGAAGCAATTTTAGACCTGCATCCCACAACCTGGACTCTGTAAAAATACAAATGTAAACACAACAGGGCCAGAACCTGTTGGTAAGGATATTTTTACCTGTTTTGCAGCTTGTATTATATAGGCTTATGCTTTTCTGTTAAAAAGTGAATGGTAAAAACTATTATAAAATATTACTGAAAAAATTTAAACCCAAATCTAATCAAGCCTCTATCTCTAACTACCAATTTATAGGAAATATGGAGGGAAAAGGAACAAGGGAAATGACAGGATGAGGAAACAATTGGCCAAATATAGAATGTGGGAACTTCTACAGAACAAATAACAAATCAATAGCATTTAAAGGGGTGGGGCAATTACAAATAAAAGAGACTTAAGAGACAAAACTGGGACCTCCCTGGTGGCGCAGTGGTTAAGAATCCGCCTGTCAATTCAGGGGACAAGGGTTCGATCCCTGGTCCGGGAAGATCCCACATGCCACGGAGCAACTAAGCCCGTGCGCCACAACTACTGAACCTGCACTCTAGAGCCCACGAGCCGCAACTACTGATCCCACGTGCCACAACTACTGAAGCCCACACGCCTAGAGCCCGTGCTCCACAAGAGAAGCCACTGCAACGAGAAGCCCGCGCACCGCAATGAAGAGTAGCCCCCGCTGGCCACAAGTAGAGAAAGCCCGCATGCAGCAACGAAGACCCAAGGCAGCCAAAAATAGATTAATTAATTTTTTAAAAAAAGAGAGACAAAATATAGACTGAATATAGACTGAATGAATGTGGTTCTCCCTCCCCAACACCCCCAATTCAAATGTTGAAACCTTAACCCACAATGTGACTGTATTTGGAGATAGGGACTAAGAGGAGGTGATAAAAGTTAATGAGGTCATAAAGGTAGGCCCTAACCTGATAGAGCTGGTGCCCTTATAAGAAGAGGAAGAAACACCACAGCTCTCTCTCTCCCCTCCATGTGGGGACACAGCCAGAAGGCAACCATCTGTAACCACAAGGGGAGAGTTCTCACCAGACAACAGCCCTGCTAGCACCTTGATCTTGGACTTCTAGCCTCCAGAACTGTGAGAAAATAAATTCATGTTGTTTAAGCCCCCTGGGTTATGATATTTTGTTATGGCAGCCCAAGAAGCTGCAACAGCCAAATAGAATATATAGACCTCTTTTTGATCCTGATTCAAGCAAACAGACTGTAAAATAACATCATTGAGACAATCGGGAAAAATTTAATATGAGCCAGGAATTAAACGATACTAAGGAATTATTGTTTGTTTTGTTAAGTATGATAATGCTATTGTGTGTGGGGGGTTGTTAAAGTCCTTATATGATAGAGATGCTTACTGAAGTACTTATGAGTAAAATAATACGATGGGATATACTTAAAAATACTTCCAAAAAAGAATAGAAGTTTGGGGGAGGATAGGTAAAACAATCTGGTAAAATGTAATAACTATACAAGTAGATAAGGGGTGTATGGGGGGTTCATTTTACTGTTCTCTACTTTAGTGTGTCATTGAAACTTTCTATAAAAGAATGATGAGAATTAAATACTATACACACAAGTATATTATGAAAGTATATTTCTCAACAAACATTTTTGAGTATTTGACTACTAACTTGGTAAGAAATAAAGTATAAATGCATACTAGCAAAATTACTGATGATCTGTGACCCTGGAAAGAGTTCTTTTTTTTTTTTGCAGTACACAGGCCTCTCACTGTTGTGGCCTCTCCGGTTGCGGAGCACAGGCTCCGGACGCACAGGCTCAGCAGCCATGGCTCACGGGCCTAGGCGCTCCGCGGCATGTGGGATCTTCCTGGACCGGCGCACGAACCCGTGTCCCCTGCATCGGCAGGCGGATTCTCAACCACTGCGCCACCAGGGAAGCCCCATTTTTAATTTTACGTTGAAACAATAACTTTCATATTCTTAAACCCCTAATCAAGTAGGAATGCTTGAAAAGGAGGACTGAGCACAGCAACTAGTTTTCACCCTTGGTGGTGGGTGAGATGCAATAATTTTCTCTCCTGGGCACATGCCCATGGCTCCCTATCTGCACTTCTTTTACAGTCCAAGTCACTTTCTACTCTACAATTACCCATGACAAATCTGATGGGAACCTTCCTGAGAGTAGACTCTACATCCGATCACCTTTGTGACCCTTAAAAGTACCCAAGGCCACCCCAGAGGTTCTGATTTAATTCATCTGGAGTAAAACTCGGATTTCAGTATAACCTCCAAAAGGATTCTTATTTGCAGCCTGGACTGAGAACTACTGGGCCCTAATTTATTCTTGGTGATAATAAATATTTATTTAATCAGTGAATAAATTAACAAAGTGTCTCCCTTGATTGTTACAACAATGGGAAGGCAGATGGGAAATAACCATCCACATTTTACAGTTGGAAAAGCAGATTCAGAGAGAAAAGGACATTCTCAACCCACCTTGTGAAGCCAACAGCCTGGGAAATATTCCTGCCCACTAGAGAGAGCTACTGTCCCCACAAGGAGCAGTTTGCCTCTGCCCCTGCCCACGGCGAGGTCTGGGGACTAAGAATGGAGGTGTAGGCAGATGTGAGGGTTTCAGGGTGGGTGCTGAGCCCTGTGGGTGATTCTCTCTCAGTGATGAGGGTGCCAGGGAGAAGGTACTGGGGAAGGGAGGGTGTAGGGCTCGGCTGGTTCCCCAGCTGGTCAGGCTGTATTGTTTCCATAAAATCGCACAAGACTGAAGGAAGCCGAGAACTCTGTTAATATCCGACCCACCCTCCCCGAGAAGAGCTCCGAGAAATCCCAAATCCCGGTCAGATCTTCCCCATTCTTGCTTTATCGGCCCACTCCCTCCCTGCGCCCCAGCCCAGCAAGGTACCCGACCCCTGGGCCTCAAACCGCGTCACACAATGCAGTAAGTGGTCCTTGCAGGGGGAACCATTACATCTCCTGCCGCTTCCCTTCCACGTACTCAAGCCCACCATTCGGTGACCACAGAGTCAGGGCATCATCACGCGCCATAGGGAAGGGACTGTCAGGGGAGGTCGACGCGCTTGAGCTCAAGAGCCTGTGCTTTGCTGGTTGCCCCAGTGCCCGATGTGGGCGCGGGTGGGGCGCCAAGGCTGTTTTTTTAAACTGGGTGAACCGCAAATGTGGGGGAGCCTAGCAAGATCTAGGAGGAAAGGTGCAAAAGTTCCTGCTTCTGAGACGCTCCCAACTCCTTCGCCTAGCGAGTTTCTTAAGGTCGGGTGTCAGGAACCCCCGCCTGGCTCCAAAGTCCCGGCCCAAACCGCACTTTTGTCTAAACTAGGCTGGGACTAGAAGAAGCGGTAGAGACATCTTAACTTTAGCTGAACTGCCTCGATTTATAAATAAACTGAGACCCGACTAGGGAAATGACTCGCTCAAGTCCACATAGTGAGTTAACGGCTGATCTGGACCCTTAGAATCTACCCGTTTATCTCTACTTCCCCTCGGTAGATACCTGTTGCTATGGTGATGAGAGCAGGCTCCGGCTGAGGCTTGGACTGTGGTCGAAGGAGGCTGGAGAGGCTGAGGACCGGGCTGGACATGCTGACCATGAGCCAAGTCCCATCCAGGGCCCGCGGGCAGCTCTGCTCCGGGGTCAAGCCGCTGACCCAGTTCGCCGAGGCAGGGAGCGGGACATAGTGGGTCATTTCGCAGCGTGGCGCGGGGGCGTCCCGCGGGTATAGCGTGAAGGCGGCCAGGAGGGTGCCCGCAGGGTCTGTGAGCGCAGAGAGAGAAGTTGCTGCCGTAGAATCGCCGCCAGGAAAGGGGCGGGGAGGGCAGCGTCCAGGGAATTTTAAAGGTACAGACTACCCGGTAGAGAGAGATTTAAAAGTGATCCACTTTCATTTTACAGAGGGGGAAACTGAGGCCCGAGGTCACTATGAGACCTAAAGAGCAGGGGGTTTCGGTGGAGGCGACAGAGTTGGGAGCGAGTCCGGCATGACTCACCATGCACTTTGAGGTAGCGCTCTGGGTCGAGGTCCGGCCGGGGAGGTGGGCTCTCCGGGCCCTGGCGCAGCAGCAGTGCAGCGGGTTTCTTGGACAACTGGCCCCCTCCCGCATCCTCCACGAACCAGCACTCTATCACTGCGGGTCCCGCCAAGACGGCGGTCGCCGAGCCTGGGGGGGAGGGGCGCGAGTGAGGGGACGGCCCCAACGTCAGATGACCCGACCTCCCCCACCCCACCCCCAGACGTGGTGGCAGTCACCTCCCACCGCTTCCCTGGGCTAAGAGTCGCGGGGTTCGCTCACCCAGAGCCACAGCGAGGAGCAGGGACAGGGGCTTCATGGCTCCGCGATCTTCTTCTCAGCTCCGAAGCCGCCTCTTCCCCCTTTCACTTTCACTTTCCTCCAAAGGCCTGCAGGAGGGGCGGAGGAAATCTCCACTCCGGTTAGGGGAAGGCTCGGGGGAGGCAGGTGCTTCCTCCGCGGGCTGGGCAGGGATCCCCGGAACATCCTCTCCAGTTCTGATCTGGGGAACTCAGCCCCACCCAGCCCTCCTGAACCACCCAGCACCACAGAGTCCGGGAGCTTTCCCACACCAGAGGCACCCCCTCCTGTCCACCCCAACCCCGAATCCACTTCCCTGAGAACCCTTACTCCACCTTCCCCGACCTGGGCCAGATCCCCAGCAAACACACAGGGGTTGTCGGGAAGCCAAATGAAATGAACAATAAATATTTTAATCACCGTTTAAAAAAAATAAGATTTAAAATAAAACCCTTGTACTCCTACGACTTACTCCTTGTCTCCACTCCCCCACTCCCCAATGAGAATGGAGTTGGGGGACCCCCAAGGTGGAGGAGGAGGGATTAGGGTAGAAATAAGGGGCACATCCTTTTGGGGGACACGGTATGTTCTAGGACAAGGGTGGGGCTCAAAGGCCTGGTCCCCACAACTACGCAAACACAGACTTCAGGTACAGACTACAACCACCTGACCCTCGACCCACGATCCAGGATGCTCAACAAGCCCCCTCTCCCTCCCCCCCACCACTTGCGCCCTACTCGGGAGCTGGGGCTTCAGTGTACCCTTCTGAAGGGAAGGGCTGAGTTCCGGTGATACTTTAGGGAGGAGGGGCCGAGGAATAGAAAGGGGTGGCCCATGGTGCGAGGCGGTTCCCTCTCCAGAATATATACAAGTCCATAGAGATAGGAAGACAGTAAGTGTGTTGGGAGATCACCTAGGGGCCACAGCGCCCCTGGCTAGTGATCCCTAAGCCCTCTTCCTGGAAAGCTACCCCCAGTAGCTTGCCTCTTCAGTTTGCTCCTCCGCCCCCACTGAAGCCCATCTCCACCTTGTGGACGCTGGGCGGGGACCAGACCCGTCGACTGGACGAGGGCGTGGCCCCACTCGCCTCGTCGCCGCTGCCCCCGCCGCCAGGGGACTCTCTCTTGGGCTGCAAGGCTGGCCCGGTGGTCCCCCCGGGTCCGGGTCCGGCCCCGCCCCCGCCGCCCAGGCGGTGCCGGCGCTCACAATGTCCCCGGTGGCGCATGAAACTGTCTCGCCACATGAACTTCTTGGCGCAGACGCCGCACTCGTAGGGCTTGAGGCCTGTGTGTGTCTTCATGTGCTCTGTCAGGTGATGCTTCATCTTGAACTTTTTGTTGCACACAGGGCAATCAAAGGGCCGCAGGTTGAGGTGCATGTTTACATGGCGATCTCGCATGCTCTTGTGGGAGAAGGCCTTTCCGCAGTGGCACAGAAAGATCTTATTTCCATCCCCACTGCCTGTCCCTCCAGGAGTCCCGCCAGTGCCACCCGGCATGCCCAGGGCCCCTGCCGATGTGCTCCCCAGGGTCACTGCCCCATGTTCAGCTTGGTTCCCTGGTGGCTGGCCTGGAGCCTGTGAGGAGGAGGAGGAGGATGAAGAGGATGGGAAGACTAGGATCTGGTTGCCCTGCATGTCCAGTGGAAGCAGGGGCCTCGAAGGATGGGAGGGAGCATAGGAGGAAGGGCTTGGTCCCCCTGAATCATCAAGCCCTGCCCCAGAACCCCCACCTTCATAGGGGCCAAAGTCATTGGAGGACTCACAGAAATTGACCTGCTCCTCTCCCTTGTCTGGAGGCTCAGACAGGGTCCGGACGTCACTTATGCTAAGGGTAGCCTCAGGTCCTCCCCCTGCTGGCACCCCGGAGCCACCCCCCAGCTCTTCATCTTCATCATCCTCACAGGTCAACACCAAGTCTTCCTCCTCCTCATCCTCTTCCAGGTCTGGGTCTTGGGGAACCAGGGGCGCTGGTGCTGGGCAGTTTCCACCCCGTTTCACATATACCCAGTGTTTCTGTGGCACAATGCTGGGGGGTGCATAGGTGGGCCGGCGGAGCCCAGCCCCAGGGACCACTGCACCCCTCCCATCCCCACCGTCATCACACAGCTCATCTGCCTCCAGCAGCAGCTTCCCAGAGGTAGCCCCCCCACTGCCAACCACAGGGGCGGGGAATACAGGGCCACCTCCTCGACGCTCCCCACTGCCCACTGCAGAAGCTGCAAAAGCCTCCTGGGAGGAAGATGAGAAATCAGTGGACTCCCGAGGGCTGAAATAGTTGCTGCTGCTGGGGGACTGATTCTCACTGGCCCGGCTGGAGGCATGGAAACGTACGGAGCCCACAGTGGCAGGGGCCACGGTGCCCCCACTCCCTGAGGGGACCCCAGCACCAGGGACAGTGACCGATGTGGCTGCAGCAGTGGTGATGGTGGTGGTGGTGGCTGAGGCCCGGCCCTCTCGGAGGAGTTCAGTGCACTTATCCACGATGTGCCACATTTGGAGCACAGACCCCACTGTGAGGAAGTTGACAATGTCAGCAGCGGCCATGCTGAGGCGGCCAGTATAAGCTGAAGCCAAGACAGTCTCGAAGGCGCCTGGGTCCATGACGCTGGGCAGAGAGATGGAGGTCATGCCCTTGAGTAGGACCTGGTCGTGGAAGTAAGGGGAAGAGGCAGCCAGGACAGCACGATGAGCCCTGAACTCCCGTCCCTGCACTCGGATGGACACATCACAGAGCTGGCCCTGCAGCCGCTGCTGATTGAGAGACTCCAAGAGGGCACTGGTCACCTCGGGGAAGGACACGTGCACCACTGCCGCTGCAGGCAGGGGCAGTGGTGGTGGGGCCAGCGATAGAGGCAGGGGGAGTGCTGCCCCGCTGGGAGACAGAGGAGATGGCTCCATGGTGTGGAGGGAAGGGGTACCCCCCCCAGCCACAGGAACAAGGGAAGGAGGAGGGCGGCCGGGGGGGTCTCTGGAAAGAAAAAGAGAAGAATGATAACATCCCATAATGACACAGCCCTTTACAGTTTAAAAACATGTTCACACATTATCTGAGTAACTCCCCACAGCCACACTATAAGGTAGGTATTCCTTTCAACCCCATTTGACAGATGAGGAAACTGAGGCTCAGAAAGATTAAGAGATTACCCAAGGTTACACCATTAAGTGGCAGCACCCACAAATGCAGGTGTCCTAACTCCAAATCCAGGGCTCTTTCTTTGGACGTTACAGAAATAAGGTGCTCTTGGGGAGTGGGGTGCCTCCCCTCAGAAATTCCCATTTGCCGGAGAGCCTGACTTTCCAAAATTTACCTTTCTGGGGTTTTGTACCCTTTTCTTGGGAGGGGGGCAGGTTGGCTCTGGTGTTGAAAACCACCCCTCTCTCCACTTCCCTTTAGGCCATGCCCCCCGGCTCTCTCGCTGGCCACGCCCCTTGCCCCCCAGTTTTCCCTAACCCCGCCCATTTCGGACCCGCCCATCTCAAGACCCGCCCATAGCTTTGGGGCTCCGCCCCTTATCTACCCCCGCCCACATCGGACCCCGCCCCCTTCTGCTCCGCCCCAAGCGCTACTTCGGCCTCTTCTCCCCCCCGGCAGGCGCCCCCCCCCCCCCCCCCCCCCCCCCCG
>NW_021145574.1:54540-75000 GCF_002837175.3 Physeter macrocephalus
GCCCCCCAACCCCGCGCGTCCCCGCTTACCGGGCCGCGCGCCCCCGGGCCCCCCCCGCCCCTCACTCGGCGGCCAGAGCCGCAGCCTGGGCCCCTCCCGCCGCCATCTTGCGCCGACTCCCTCCGCCCTCCGCCTCCGCTCCGCCTCCCGCCCCTCAGGCTTTAAAGGCACAGGCGGGAACCCCGCCCGACCCGCTGGGCAATACTCGGCCGACTCGGCCACTTCTCCTTTAAAGAACAGCTTCTTCCTTCCACCTTAAGGGTACCAGATCTTTTCCGCCGCTGAGGACGCAGGACTCGGTTCGGCCGAAGCTCTCATTCCCCTTTAATTCGGTAAGCCTGCCTCTTCCCATTGGCGATGGGTCTAGGCCGTCGCTGCCTGGGCTCCGCCCCTGAGCTGTGGCCATTAGCGGGTTTGCGGGATCTAATCGCCCGGGTCTCCCAGCTTCTGACAGTCCCCCTGAAACCCCGCCCCCTACCTCCGGGCCTGGATTGGCTAAATAACCTTGAGTCGGCCCGTGATTGGCCTTTTTACTGCTACCGCTCGAAGTGAGAAAGTAAAGCGCTTTCAGGAGGCTGAAGTACATTTTTTCAGCGCCTGGCAGAGGGCAAGAAGGCCTGAGGGCGAGAAAAACTCCGCGAGAGGCGTGCTGAAGGCAGCTGGAAAGGACAGATGCCGGGCTATCCCGGGGGCACGGCTAACCCTGAGCCAGAGAACAGCTGGTGCCAATCACCAGCTGGTGAGAGCGGGACAAGGAAAAGACAGGGATACAATATGAAAAGAACTTTATTAACGTTTCTGTGTAAAACTTAAGCTTTTTTTTTTTTAAAGAAACCACCAAAAGGCGATTAGCTCAGTCCATCCCTTCCTCAGTCGTCTGCTTCCCACCGTCCTCCAAATACTATCCCAAAACATTTTGGAGGCAGGGAGGAGGGGGAGGCAGTTAATCAGAGTCTGAGAGCACGATGATCTCCTCTGGATCGCACTGTGTGGCCACACTCATCTGCAAGGGAGTGAGAGACAGAGAGTCAGAGAGGTCTGGAACAAGTGGACGAGCAGCCAAGGGAAGGACTTATCAGAGATCAAAAACTGGGGTGGGAAAAGAGAGAGAGGAGGTGATGAGTGCAGCGGACAGAGAACCCCAAACTGAACAATGAAAGAGAATGAAGTCAGGAAACACAGCCTCCCCCTCTTACCTTAAAAGTACTAGGCCTCGAGGGCTGTGATTGTGGGGTGTGGGACAACCGGGCTGGAAATGGGCTACAGAGGGAGCTGGTCACCAGGCCGTGGCTAGGAGAATCCACCCTCGTGGAGGAATCGGCAACTGGAGCCATGGAAGCCAAGGGGGAAGGTGGGCTCGGCAGGGTATGTGTCTTCTTCTCATGCACTGCCCTTTGCCTTTCCACATAGCTAGAGACAGATACATATGTGGGGGGAAGGGTATGTGGAGACTGAGGCTGGAGGGGGAGCATCCAGTTTCTCCCGCAGACTCCGTTCCACAGTATTCCTCTCAGAAAGCCCCTGAAGTCCCTCCTTGGCTTCCCTCTTTCTCCTCCTTATTGCTGTTACCTCTTTCCTAATGGCCCGGCTTCTGTTTGCTTCTCCTTCCGGGATTTCTTGTGGGGAGGACTGGAATCTCCCCAGGTGTGAGGAGAGACGCCTCCGTTGAAGGAAGTGGAGGTGACCATGGCTGCTCCATTCTCCAAGACAGTGGTGAAGGAGTCTTCTGATTGCTTCCTGGAAGAGGAAACATCCCTCTCCTCAGGGGAAGGAGTAGTATCCAGGGGCAAGGCTTCAATCTCTAGCTCAAAGAGCTGAGACATAGGGCTCTCTTCCTCCAGGGGCAACTCCTCGAGGTGCTCTCCACTGCTTTCAGCAACTATGCTGGGGAGGGCCGGGGGCTCTTCTGCCAGTGAAGATGGTGACACTGTGAGTCCTTTGTTTTGCTGCTCCCCCGATGACCCGCTGATCCCTTTGTGAGGTTCCAGGTTCTTTTCAGTGGAGATCTGTAGTGGGGACATGGGGCTCTTATCTCCATCCTTCCCTGGAAAAGAAGAAAAGAGGGGAGGGGTAGCAAAAGAACTAGAGGAAAGAAAAAACTTCTGTGAGGACATTAGGAGTAAGAGGAAGAAGGGAAGGATCTCAAACAGGGGGCTCATGCCCAACAGAGTAGAGGGAACCGACGAGAAGACTGTTTCCTTGACATACCTGCTTCCTCCTCCTCCTCCTCCTCTTCATCGTCCCCCTGACCTTCCTGCATCTGTTCCAGATCCTCCTCTTCTTCGGAATCTGTGGCCTCCTCGTCTTCCTCCTCCTCATCTTCCTCTTCCTCCTCTTCATCCTCCTCCTCATCACTTTCCTCATCTTCATCATCGGTCTCAGCCTTGGAGGTGGTAGGGCACTCCTGGGATGCCATCCCACTAGGGCCCTGCAGGGGACAAAGGAGTTTCTCTAAGGAACCCCTTGCCCCAGAGGGGCTGCTTCTTGCGTTCCTTCTGCACACGCCATGATCAGTCACCACGTACTCCCTCCTGGCCAGTGCAGTGGAAGGACAAGGTCTCTCTGAAGGGTGTATTCCCTTCCATACCTCACCAGAATCCGAGGAGGCTTTGGAGCGGTCTGCAGAGTGGGAAGAGGTGGCGTGGGGGAGCCGCGCTCTTCTCTTCTGTCTCTCGCCCTCCTCGCTTTTGTCTTGCATCGTTGCGTACTTGGAGATGACCTCATCCAGCCGGCTCATAGCCAAGCTCCGGTTCTCCCGCAGGCGCCGAGCCAGGGCAGGATCTGACAGTGCGGGATCAATGCCTATGTGGGAAGATATAAAGTCAGTGTACTCACCCAGAACCCTAGAAGAAGGGACTAGAGAGACGCCCTCTCCACCACACACCTGACGAATGAGGGTTACCAAGGAGCATCTCACTAATGCCTACCTGGCCTATAGTCATCTGTGAGGTGACAGCCAAAGTTGTAGATGAGATCAAGGTGGCGACGCTCCTGTAACCTGACGCCCACATCTCGGAAGGCATCCTGAGCCATGAGCTGGAGCTGCTGTCGGGGGAGGCCAAGGCTGTGCCGAGCAGCTGCCTTCTCTACGGCCCGCAGTACGTCTCCATAGTCAGGGAAGGTATCAGGCCCTGGCTTGTTGATGAGCCGCTCAATGCGCCTGTTGACCTCTGGGTAGCGGGTACCACGGTAGGGGATGCGCTGCTCTATGACACGGCCTGTCAGTGAAGAGCAGTCTTTCAGCTCACACAGCCGCCCAAAGAGGCGGATCAGCTTACGCTTCAACCTCGCCTCCTGCAGGTAAGTGGAGTCTGGGTCATCCAATTCTGAGAGATCCAACTCCTTTTCCTGCAGCCGCCGGATCTCTGCCACGTAGAGTGCCAGCAGCTGCTCCAAGCGCTGGATCTGCCGCCGGGAACCATGGGTCCTTGGGGCCTCAGAGGCAGTGGTCTCAGCACTTGTGGGGTCCGAGGAGGGGTCTGCGGGAGGGTTATTCCCAGAGGGCTCACTAGAGGTGGTGGCAGCAGGGGCCAGGTTCAGCTTCTTCTTGGCTGAGTGGGCCTTGAGAACAGTGCAGAGCTCATTAATGTAGACATAGAGCTTAGCTGGCCGGCTCTGGGCCCGAGAGAGGACCCGAGAGAGGATGTTGCAGAACTCCGCCGAGGCCAAAAACAGAGAGTGGGCCCGCTGCTGCCGGTTATAGAGGAATGGGACCACCTCAGGGTGGTCCGCCGTCTGCGTCTTACACAGTTCAAGGAACTGGAAGGTTCAGGAGAAAAAGGGAGGGGGAAAGAGACAAGGGATGGGATTGAGAGAAAGAAGGCGAGGTGGGGTTAGTGGGGAAGAAAGGACAGGAGAGCCAGTCAGCCATCCCCCTCCCTGGGGTACAAGAATCTTCTCCCCTAAAGCTCACCTCTTCAAACAGCTTCTCATTCTCCAACTTGTAGCATTTCTTGCCGCCCGAACTACTGCTTCCTCCAGCCCCATGGGGCTGGGAGGAGCCAGGGGCTTCTGCCCTGGGTGAGGCCGGATTGGGGGGTGGGTGGGAGGGCCCTGGCAGAGCAGCTGCTTCATCTTCGTCATCATCATCCAGCACGATGATGCTGTTAGCGGTGGCCATGGGGGATCAAATCCCCCGGAGGGAGGAAGTGTTGGGGATTTCGTAATTCCTGCTGGAAGGGGATGGGGCCTCAGACAGAGCCCCTCCAGCATAGCCCCATCCCTTCATCTCACACATTTTCCAGTCTTGGGTTTCAAAACACCCAGCCATGCCCAACAGTGTCCTCACTGCCAATCTTCAGCAACCATTAGTACCATATGTTTTTGGGGCCCTTTACTATGGGAGCCCCAAACCATCTGAAAACCTTAAGTCCCACCCCCAGCTCCACCCCTCACGTCGATATCCGGTCTTTCAGTTGCATTTCCCCACTATTTCTCATAGTTGGCAAGTTGATTCTTCCTCTCCACCCCTGGACGACCTCTCACATTGCACTCCAAACTTCCTTGACATCCCTTCGAACAGATTCCACACCCCCGCTGGCACCACCTCAGGTGTTTTCCCCTTTCGCTCTCACACACATCAAATCCACACCCTCACTCCATCCTGAAGGATTACCCCAACTCCGAGACTCCTGAGGCGAAGGAGGTTCCCCCCCAACAATCCATTTCCCTTTATCCTACTTAGATTATCTTCATATTCCACTCTCTGATGGCCCTCCTCAAACCGAGGCGTTAGGTTGGAGATATTTCACCTCAAGTCCCCTCCCTCTCACCCCACCCTAATTTTCCCTATTCTTTTTCTGGGACCTGTAACCAATAGTGAGCCCCACACTGGGCTCTCCTGATTCCAGCCCTCAGTCCGGTCCTTCCCCTAGATGAGCTTCCCGCCAAGTCCCCCTCCCCCAGTTCAGCCCCCGGCCGCCCCACTCCCCTTCAGGGATAGGAAGGAAGGTACCACAGCTTGCCTCTCAGACTCAGCGCCCGGAACCCCCCAGTACCTCTCCCTCAACATTTCCGCCCCCGCCATCGCTCCCCGCACCGTCCGGCCCCCACCTCAGAAACGGTCTCTCGAGAAGACCCTCGCTGCTGATCTCAGAACCTCGCATGGTTCCCTCCGTCTTCCTTCCCCCTCCCACCGCAGGCCCTACTCCGGACCGGAAGCCAAGGAGTTTCCGCCTACAGGAACCTGGGTGCGGCCATATTGTCGTACGGAATCCAGTTCCCCCCACCCCCACCCGCCTCCCGTGGCCGGAAGTGACGGTAGACCCGCCCCGCGAGGGCTTCCAATGCCGCCCACATAGTCTGCGGCTCCCTTCCCCCTGACCTGCAGGGGGCGGAATTGTCCCCTCTGGGCGTCCCAAATACCTGGAGGCCGCCATTTTGCCGTACGGCGCTGGCTACGCCCGGATTGGGGCGCGCCGCCAGTGGAGCTCTTTTCACCCGGTGCTTCTGCGACTCCGCCAATCAGAAACTTCCTGCATCCTGGCCCAACCGCCGGCGAGTCGCGTGCCGGGAGGACTGAGCCACCTTTCCAAGTAGGGGAGGGGAGAACGGAACAGGGCAGCTGAGGAATTGGCCCTCCAAGGCTGCACCCGGATGCACGGAAGGGCGGGAATCCCTTAAGAGGGAAATAAAACCTTTTCCATCCACTGGGCTATTGACAAGCCTTCTGGCGCTGCTTTTCTACCTTCGAGGTACCAGTTTCCATGGCTTAATCGACTGCGGCTGTCATTCCTTTCTATGGGCTGCGCTCTCCCTTGTCGCTGTCCAGAAGCTACTTCTACATCCAGTTGCCTACATCTCCCAATCGTGAAGTTATAACACATGCATACAAATGAGCACAACACGCTGTACAAATGTGTTATTATTACTGCTATTGTTGTTGGTTTGCTTTTCAAGCTCCACCACAGAACTAATGACCAACCAAGTAGGTGGGACCTGGCTGGTTCTCCTTCCTTTTCTGGAGGGGATTCCCGAGGCGCAGGCGCTGATGACCAGGAGGCTGTGCTTTGTCCAGGGGCTCCAGGGCCTGAGGACGGGCGATGTGGGGAGGGGATTCTGAGAAGAATCTGTGCAAATTGCCGCTGTGAGGGCTGTGAGACGAAATGAGGCCCGTAAAATACCTCGAGTCTCTCTCGTCCTCTTCCTCTGAGAGAGCTGATGAAAGAAGGAAGAGAGAAGAAACCGACCTTGACGCCCGCCTCGTCCGCCGCCCCCCCCCAACCCAGCTTTAGGGAAGCTGGAGGGACTCGTGGAGGCAGAGCTGGGTCCAAAGGTGAGCTTCTGGGGAAACCGGAAATGTTAACACGGTTCCAACTGCTGAGTTTCCCACCTCCTGCATCCTTGCGAATTCCACAGATGGTGAGCATCTTGCCACTTTCTGGGACCACAGACCCTTACATCCCCAAGCCCTCAGAGTCCCAGAACCTCAAACTCTCCCTTCCATTAAAGAATCCCATACCACTTCTCTCCAGTCGTCTAAGCCTATAGTCTTCAAATTGGGGAACATGAAGACTTGCCCAAGGGTACTCGGATTTGGGAGATATAAGGGACTTAATTTCCAGATTCTCAATTTTCCCAAAATTTGTTTTCCTCAGTAAATTCCTGCAGTAGAGCTTCTCCTTCCTTTTCTCTTTTACAATAGACTTTCTCCCTCTTTAAAAAAAAAGATACTGTAGTTCTCAATCATGAAATCTCCTGGGGATAATGTTACCTTGTTTTTTGTTTGTTTGTTTTTTGGTTTTGTTTGTTTGTGTTTGTTTTTGTTTTGACCACTGGACTGCCAGGGAATTCCCTTACCTTGTCTTAAATAAAGAGACATGTAACCTATTTCTTTCAAGGCACCATAAGCACCACCTCGTCTATCTCATTTAAAATGTACTTTTAGGTGGTTCCCTGGCAGTCCAGTGGTTAGGACTCTCTGCTGCCAAGCAGGGTGCCGGGGTTTGATCCCTGGTCAGGGAACAAAGATTCTGCAAGCTGAAACATAGAAAAAAATAAATGTACCTTTAATATTAACAATTATGAAGATGTGTACAATCTTTATGCTATTTAATCAGTTCTGCTCACATAATAATTGTAATGATAACCCAGAAGAAATTTTTCTAAAAAACTAGAGTCTTATGGTCACAAGAAAGAAAAATATTTTTCATCTCAATTAGTATATATGTTTATGTAGGAAAGAGTGATAGATTGGTCAATAAAAGACTTTCAAGTATAAAAGCATAAAATTGTCTGTGGAGAAGTAGAATGGTAATAGGAGTTCTAGGAGAAAAGAGAGTGATGGAAGAAGAAAAAGAAGGATTCCCAATTATATTTTTAAACGAGTGGTGGTGAATATCAAGTCACTCTGATATTTCAACTCCCCTGGACACACAAAAGATTGATTTAATTGTTTTATTTTAAAATGTGAATTTTTTTGTGTGCCAGGAATTACATCCTTGAAACAATGTTAATGTATGATGAAAAGTTTTAGGTGCTTACTTCAAAATACTTGAGGAGTACAAACTTTTTCAAAATTAATTCCCGGAGTATAGGTGCAGAAATTTTAAGATAGCTGCTCTCAGCTCTCCAAGTGTCCCTCCAAAGCCCCCATTTCCCCCTTTCTCCCCTCTCACCTCTGTGGCAGGGAAAGAGAACGTTTATAGGAAAGGCAGTCACAGTTCCAGCTCCTCCTCCATCTGCGGTGTTCTCAGGAGCCAGTCCCCAAACTTTGCCCATGGTAACAGCCACAGCAGCTTATAAACAGCCTCCAGCGTCAGTAGTGTCAGGATGAGGACCAGGAAGATGAAGAAGGCCTTGTCCATGGCCTGCCGCAGGGGACCCCTGGGAGGAGAGGGCCTCCGGGCAAAGGCCAGGAACACATCCTCCTCGTCCACATCACCCTCCTCCTCAGCCATCCTAACCCACGGTGTGACAGCTGGCTGGAGCACGGAGGCTGGGGTGGAAGCCCTTACTCAGCCTTGCCAGGATTAAGGGGCGTGGTGTCGGCAAGTCCTGCACCTGCCGAGCTTGACCCTAATTCCCCCAACCAAGAGAAAGAAAGGAGAGGAGGGCCTCTGAGCCTTTGGAACAGTCAATGCAATGTGAATGGTCTGGATTAAACAATTCCTAAAGTCTGTCCAGCTTTACCGTTTTATAATTCTGTGTTTCGGAAGCTGAAGGCCCAACGGAGACATGCCAGCTGGAGCTGCCCAAGTCATTCTGGGCCTCTAAGCTTAAGGCTCAAGGTCTTGGACCCCTACAGACAGAGTGAGCAAGTGGACCTAGTAGGCTACTGTGAGCCGCTGTCAGTCAAGAACCTAAGGCCCTTTTCAGCTTTACATTGGGTGGTCGGCGGTGGGTGGGTGGGACACGCCCAACCTAGGTGGAGGTGGTGGGGGGCGAGCAGCGGCGGCTACAATCCGCGCAGGCGCGTAGTTCTTCCCCAGGTCTGCGGGGCCCTGAGGTTACGGCGCTGAAACCCCGCACGCTCGCCCCGTAGGTGTTGGTTGGGGGGTGGAGTGTGGACAGCGGAGGAGAGGGTCCATAGTGAACCTCATATCTGGAGACTCTATGGTCTCTTACCTAAACTCCAGTTTGATCTTAATAAGAAGACATTGTTTTCTTGGGAAGAACTTGTTTACCCCAAAATGGTACAAAGGATGTCACAGGTTTTTTTGTTGTTGTTGTTGTTTAAATATTTGTTTATTTATTTTGGCTGCGCTGGGTCGTAGTTGTGGCATGCTGACTTCGTTGAGGCATACATGTGGGATCTAGTTCCCGACCAGGGATCGTACAGTGCCCCCTGCATTGGGAGCGTGGAGTCTTACCCACTGGACCACCGGGAAAGTCACAGTTTTGTTTAGAGTCAACTCGTATTATCGTTTGCTACCGCCACAGGAGGTCATTACGAGTCAAAAAAAAACTGGATCAGGGTCCAAACTAATCATTTATAAGTTGTGTTAATTAAACAAGGAGGCCATCAGACTGAGTGGCTCTAATGTCATGGCAGCCTACTTAAGCAAGCCAAAATCTAAACCTGTAAATGCCTCAAGGTCATGTAATCAAGATGCCAAGGGAGGGAATTCCCTGGCAGTCCAGTGGTTAGGACTCAGCACTTCCACTCCAGGGGCCACAGGTTCGATCTCTGTTTGGGGAACTAAGATCCTGCATGCTGGGAGGCACAGGCAAAACAAAAACAAAACAAAAAAACACTAAAGGACAACCAATCACACACAGCCAACTAGGCTAAGCTATAGCCAATCAAATAACTTCCTTTCTCTGTTTCCCCACTTTCTCCATTTAAGTTTTTCCTCTGGCTGAGGTCTGAGGACCGCTCATAAACACTTCTGGTTTGGCGCAGCCCCATTTGAGTGCATTTTTTGCTCAAATAAACTTAAAATTTTAACATGCCTCAGTTTACCTTTAACAGTTGTACGATGGGGACCTTGGGCCAGTCACCTGACCTTTCTTTAGTTTTTTTATAAAATTGAAAAAGTCTTGTCTCACAAAGTTGTCAGGAGGGACAAACGAAATAAGATTTTTTTTTTTTTGTAAATTATGAAGTGCTGTGTAAACATAATGTATCCATTTCTGATACCCTCACTATGTCTCAGGCAAGTTTGCAATAAGGCCACCCAAACACCTTTATCATCTCCTTATAGTTCCTTCCCCATGGTAGGTTCAGCACTAAGATCTTGTGTAATACATAAACTCAGCACTTTATTGAATTTAAAAAAATTTTTGAAGTAATTTCAAACTTACAGAAAACAAGAACAGTATCGGGAACTCTGGTATCCTTTTCACCCTGATTCCCCATTTGTCAACATTTGGTTATATTTACTTATTTCTCTCAACCCCAATATAACCATCTATTATAGGTTGAATTGTGTCCCTTCAAAATTCAAATAGTGAAGCCCTAACTCCCAGTACCTCAGAATATGACCTTATTTGGAAATAGGGTTGTTGCAGATGTAATTGGTTAAAATAAAAAGGGTCATACCGCAGTAGGGTGGACCCTTAATCCACTATGACTGATGTCCTTATAAAAAGTGGAAATTTGGACACAGACCAGCATACGTCACGTCCAGACCAGCATACGTCACGTCCAGACCAGCATACGTCAAGACCAGAATGTCATGTGAATGTGAAGGCAGAGATAGGGTTGATGTGTCTACAAGCCAAGGAACGCCAAAGATTGCCAGCAAACCACCAGAATCTAGGGGAGAGGCATGGAAGAGACTTCTGTCACAGCCCTCAGAGAGGGCTCACCAACCCTGCTGACTCTTTGATTTCTGACTTGTAGCCTTCAGAACTGTAAGAAAATTAATTTCTACTGTTTAAGCCACCCCGTTTGTGGTACTTTGTTATGGCAGCCCTAGCAAACAAATACACCATCCTAATCAGGAAATCAACACCACTATCCAATTATAGGTACAATTCAGATTTCATCAGCTGTCCCACTAATGCCTCTGTCCTTTTTGGTCCAGGATCGCAAATCGCATTTGGTAGTCACATATCTGCAGACTCCTTCAATGTGGGCAGTTCTTCTGTCTTTCTCTTTCATGAATCAGTTTTAAAGAGTACAGGCTTTTCATTTCTGTACAATGTCTCTCCAACCTAAGTGCCTGTTGGGGCAAGAGAGAAATGATGTGGCCTTTGTGTATCACATCAGAAGTTGCTGGAGGCAAAACCATCTCACTCCTGATGCTGCCAAACCAGTCTGGCAGGTTCTCCACCTTAAAGTCATAACTGTCCGTTTGTAATTCCTAAGTATCTGGCACATCACCAAATCTCCACCTGCCTGCCTTAGCATCCCTTTATGACTCTCATCGGAATAAGCATGATGATGTTTATTTTTATTTTTAAATTTTGTTTATTTATTTATTTATTTTTGGCTGTGTTGGGTCTTCGTTGCTGTGCGCGGGCTTTCTCTAGTTGCGGTGGGCGGGGGCTGCTCTTCGTTGTGGCTTCTCATTGTCGTGGCTTCTCTTGTTGTGGAGCACGGGCTCTAGGCGTGCAGGCTTCAGTAGTTGTGGCACGTGGGCTCAGTAGCTGTGGCTTGTGGGCTCTAGAGCTCAGGCTCAGTAGTTGGGGGCGCACGGGCTTAGTTGCTCCGCAGCATGTGGGATCTTCCCAGGCCAGGGCTCGAACCCGTGTCCCTTGCGTTGGCAAGCGGATTCTTAACGACTGCACCACCAGGGAAGCCCGATGATGTTTATTAAATGGTGATTTTTTTTTTTTTTTTTTGCTCCGTCATTTCTTCTTCGGTTTTCAATCGACTATAAAAGAACATTTCTTTCTCCCTCATTTATTCATTTATTTATTTATATCATATGGACTCATGGATTCCAATTTTACTCAATAACTTGTAATCCATTACTACCATATTTACTTATATTGCCTGGACCCATGCATTTGTATTTTATTTATTTAATTGTTGTCAGTTACTATCATCATTAATTTCATGTACAAATTATCCCAAATTTGGGCGGCGCCAGACTCTGGGATCCGTGCCGCCTGGCGCCCACCATTCCCACGGGAAAAGATGGGAAGCCCATGGGCTTGGTGGTGCAAGTGGAGTTCATAGGCCGCAGCCCCAGCAGCTGCAGCATCGGAGCTAGAGGCTGCTACAGCCCCAAGGGCCCCCAGCTGGTGGGGGGCGGGGAGGGGGGTGAGGGCTTCCCTGATACTGGCTTGGACCACTCTACTTGTCGTCAGGCACCACGGAGGAGGAGCTCCTGCGCAAGCTGGACAAGCAGCTGGACATCCTGGCGCTGATGGAGGTGAAGATGAAGGAGATGAAGGGCAGCATCCTCACCTGTGTCTCACCGAGGCCAAGCTCTGTGAAGAACTCCTCGAGAGGGATCGGCTGCTGGCTATGGCTGTCATCCGCAAAAAGCACAGGATATGAACGAGTCCCATTTCGGCCTTCGGGACTCCCAGACACCTAGCAGCTTAGTGGGGACCTTAGGCCGCCACTGTTGAACTCCCTCATACTCCTGGGGTACTGGTTGACAGTACTAAGGCTTAGGGCAGTTGGACTCTTGCTGGTGACCTGGCACCCTCTCTTGTTTCCTCCTGAAGCAAGGTCCTGAAGTCCGGGATCTCAGACTCTGCACTGGTGACACCAGCACTTATGACTTTGTCTACCCCTCCCCACCTTCACCCCCACCCCCAAATTTATGTTGCAGTACCTGGTGAAGCAGAGGCTTCAGAACCATTGAACTTGAAACTTATCCCCTACAGATGCAGGCAGGATGCCCAAGGACTATGGGTTTGGGAATACAACACCTTGAGTTTGGCCAGCAATCAGAACTCTTCCACGTGTAGTGATAAGAGATCCAAGTAACATCAGTTCTACTTTTTGTGCTTTTCCTTCCCACGTGCAGCCTGTGCTTCTGATAGGGACTGGCAGATCTGTGCCTCTCCCTCCTAGGACCTCCCTCCCAGGAGGCCATCTACAAGGCAATCTATGGGATCTCAGTGGGGATCCAGCTTGCCAGGGACTTAAGTCTATCCTGTTATGTTTGCTACAAATTCTATTTTCTGTACAATTAGTCAGATTAAAGTTTTCACTATGTTTGTTTGGCAAAATGAATTAAAAAGAAAGTAAAGTTTAAAAAAATTATCCCAAATTTGGCAAATGAGAAAGTGCTCCAAGCTGGTTCCTGTGTCCTTTTGCAATGTCTACAACATTATTTTATCATTCCCTTACTTTCTGGTACAAGAGGTAATTCAGGCTCAATTTGTACTTTTCCTGACTTAGCCCAGGAATCAACCATTTCTTCAAGAGCCTCTGGCTTCTTTTTTTTAAAATAAATTTATTTATTTTATTTATGGCCACGTTGGGTCTTTGTTGCTGTCTGTGGGCTTTCTCTAGTTGCAGTGAGCGGGGGCTACTCTTCATTGCAGTGCGTGGGCTTCTCATTACAGTGGCTTCTCTTGTTGCGGAGCACAGTCTCTAGGCTTCAGTAGTTGTGGCTCGAGGGTTCTAGAGCGCAGGCTCAGTAGTTGTGGCTCACGGGCTTAGTTGCTCCACGCATGTGGGATCTTCCTGGATCAGGGCTCAAACCAGTGTCTCCAGCATTGGCAGGCGGATTCTTAACCACTGTGGACCAGGGAAGCCCTCTCTGGCTTCTTTTAACAAAGGATAGTATTTGGAAACCAAGATCTGGGTGCCAGATATCTTCATTGCTACTATGATGCCATTGCTCCTAGGCCTTCTCAGCAAATAGAGCTAGGAAATATATAAATGTATATATGTATACACATACATACATACACACACACACACACACACACACACACACACACACACACACACACACTGTTCCACTTACTATAGCCACCTAACATACCACCCCAAAACTTGGTGTAAAACAACCATTTTATTATGCTCATGGAATAGTGTGTCAGAAAGGACACAGTAAGGATGGCTTGTCTTTGCTCAGTGATGTCTGGGTCCTTATCTGGGGAGACTTAAAGGCTGAGGGTGACTTAACCACTGAGATCTGGGATCATCTGGAGGCATCTTCTGTCACATGTCTGGCAGTTGATGTTAGCTGTCAGCTGGTTCTCTGCTGGGGATGTTGGCCAGAACACCTGCACTTGTCCTCTCCATGTAGCATGAGCTTTTTCACAGCATGGCAACCTTGAGATAGTTCAAATTCTTACATGGCACTCATGGCTCCAAAAGCATGTTGAAATGAGTAAGGCAGAAGCTGTATAATCTTTTCTGAGCTAGCCTCAGAAATCATGCAGTATGACTTCTGCTGCATTCTGTTGGTTATAAGACAGTTACAAACATGTTTAGATTTAAGGGGAGGAGGTATGGACATCATAACCCACCTCTTTTTAAAAATTATTTTATTGAAGTATAGTTGATTTACAAAGTTATGTTAATTTCTGCTGTATAGCAAATTGATTCAGTTATACATATGTATATATATATATTATTTTTCATATTCTTTTCCATTATGGTTTATCACAGGATATTGAATATAGTTCCCTGTGCTATACAGTAGGACTTTGTTGTTTATCTGTCCTATATATAATAGTTTGCATCTGCTCATCCCAAACTCCCAATCCTCCCCTCCCCCACCCCCCCATCCTTGGCAACCACAAGTCTGTTCTCTATGTCTGTGAGTCTATAAACCAACCTCTTGACAGAAGAAATGGAAAGAGTTCAAGACAAAGTAGTAGATGAGAAAGACAACAAGAGTACAGCCAGTCCTTTCAAAGAATTTTGCCATAAAGGGAAGGATAGAAATGCAGCATAATGTAGAAAGAAATGTGGGCTTAGAGGAAGGATATTTAAAATGGGCATATTTTGGTATTTTTATATGCTGATAGGAATGACAAAGTAGACAGGGCCAGGGGCCAGGGAGTGCAATTGTAGGAGTGATGCTCTTGACTGAGAAGGACTGGGATTCAGTGCACAAGTGGAGGGGGTGACCCTAGATAGACACATTTGTGATGCCTGGAGGGAGACAGAGTCTAAGGGCAGAAATGTAGGAGAAGGTGGGAAGTGGAAAAAGTTCTTTTCTGTTGTCCCTGGTTTTCAGTGAACTAGGAAGTAATGTCATCAGCTGGGCATGAGGGAGTTGATTTGAGGAGAGAAAAGAAGGTGCCCCAGGGCAAGAATAAAAATGGAGGCACAGGGGCTTCCCTGGTGGCGCAGTGGTTGCGCGTCCGCCTGCCGATGCAGGGGAGCCGGGTTCGCGCCCCGGTCTGGGAGGATCCCACATGCCGCGGAGCGGCTGGGCCCGTGAGCCATGGCCGCGAGTCCTCTCTGGACGCCTCCTGCCCCTTGCACTGACACCTGCCAAGATACACACTCACACTCACACACACACACACACACACACACACACACACACACACTGTTCCACTTACTATAGCCACCTAACATACCACCCCAAAACTTGGTGTAAAACAACCATTTTATTATGCTCATGGAATAGTGTGTCAGAAAGGACACAGTAAGGATGGCTTGTCTTTGCTCAGTGATGTCTGGGTCCTTATCTGGGGAGACTTAAAGGCTGAGGGTGACTTAACCACTGAGATCTGGGATCATCTGGAGGCATCTTCTGTCACATGTCTGGCAGTTGATGTTAGCTGTCAGCTGGTTCTCTGCTGGGGATGTTGGCCAGAACACCTGCACTTGTCCTCTCCATGTAGCATGAGCTTTTTCACAGCATGGCAACCTTGAGATAGTTCAAATTCTTACATGGCACTCATGGCTCCAAAAGCATGTTGAAATGAGTAAGGCAGAAGCTGTATAATCTTTTCTGAGCTAGCCTCAGAAATCATGCAGTATGACTTCTGCTGCATTCTGTTGGTTATAAGACAGTTACAAACATGTTTAGATTTAAGGGGAGGAGGTATGGACATCATAACCCACCTCTTTTTAAAAATTATTTTATTGAAGTATAGTTGATTTACAAAGTTATGTTAATTTCTGCTGTATAGCAAATTGATTCAGTTATACATATGTATATATATATATTATTTTTCATATTCTTTTCCATTATGGTTTATCACAGGATATTGAATATAGTTCCCTGTGCTATACAGTAGGACTTTGTTGTTTATCTGTCCTATATATAATAGTTTGCATCTGCTCATCCCAAACTCCCAATCCTCCCCTCCCCCACCCCCCCATCCTTGGCAACCACAAGTCTGTTCTCTATGTCTGTGAGTCTATAAACCAACCTCTTGACAGAAGAAATGGAAAGAGTTCAAGACAAAGTAGTAGATGAGAAAGACAACAAGAGTACAGCCAGTCCTTTCAAAGAATTTTGCCATAAAGGGAAGGATAGAAATGCAGCATAATGTAGAAAGAAATGTGGGCTTAGAGGAAGGATATTTAAAATGGGCATATTTTGGTATTTTTATATGCTGATAGGAATGACAAAGTAGACAGGGCCAGGGGCCAGGGAGTGCAATTGTAGGAGTGATGCTCTTGACTGAGAAGGACTGGGATTCAGTGCACAAGTGGAGGGGGTGACCCTAGATAGACACATTTGTGATGCCTGGAGGGAGACAGAGTCTAAGGGCAGAAATGTAGGAGAAGGTGGGAAGTGGAAAAAGTTCTTTTCTGTTGTCCCTGGTTTTCAGTGAACTAGGAAGTAATGTCATCAGCTGGGCATGAGGGAGTTGATTTGAGGAGAGAAAAGAAGGTGCCCCAGGGCAAGAATAAAAATGGAGGCACAGGGGCTTCCCTGGTGGCGCAGTGGTTGCGCGTCCGCCTGCCGATGCAGGGGAGCCGGGTTCGCGCCCCGGTCTGGGAGGATCCCACATGCCGCGGAGCGGCTGGGCCCGTGAGCCATGGCCGCTGAGCCTGCGCGTCCGGAGCCTGTGCTCCGCAACGAGAGAGGCCGCAGCAGAGGGAGGCCCGCATACCACAAAAAAAAAAAAAATGGAGGCTCACATATCATAGGTCTAAATTTTTTAAAGTTAATCATCAAGCTAATAAACTGTTAGGTATGTTCTTTACTCTTACTTTGGCAAGTCTACTTTCATAACAACAAAAGAATATGTGTAAAGCAACACAGTTGAAAAAATATCAAAATGACTACATTTAATTATTATCGCATGTATCTAGGTATTCTTTTGGTGGACCAGATATGGCTGGATGAGTAACAAAATAAAGATATGCATTACTGGAGAAAGAATAGTCTCTTCAATAAATGATGCTGGGAAAACTGGACAGCCAACATGCAAAAAAGAGAGAGAGAGAGAGAGAGAGAGAGACTAGACCACTACCTCACACCATTTACAAAAATCAACTCAAAATGGATTAAAGACTTGAATGTAAGACCTGAAACCATACAACTCCTGGAAAAAAACATACACAGTATGCTCTTTGACATTGATTGTAGCAATATTTTTCCGGATATGTCTCCACAGGCAAGGGAAACAAAAGCAAAAATAAACAAAGGAGACTACATCAAGTTAAAAAGCTTCTGCACAGCAAAGGAAACCATCAACAAAATGAAAGGACAACCTACCAAATGGGAGAAGATATTTACAGATCATATATCTGATAAGGGCTTAAAATCTAAAATATATAAAGAACTCATACAACTCAAAAACTACTTGATTTTTTTACATGGGCAGAGGAGCCAAATAGACATTTTTCAGAAGAAGACACACTGATGGCCAATAGGTTCATGAAAAAGATGTTCTGCGTCACTAATTATTAGGGAAATGCAAATCAAAATCACAAGATATCATCTCATGCCTGTCAGAATGGCTATTATCAAAAAGGCAAGAAATAACACGTGTTGATGAGGATGTGGAGGGAGAAAAGGAACTCTTGTACATTGTTGGTGGGAATGTAAACTGCTACAGCCACTGTGGAAAACATTATGGGGATTCCTCAAAAAATTAAGAATAGAATTACCATATGACCCAGCTATTCCACTTCTGGGCATTTATCCCCAAAATATGAAAACACTAATTAAAAGAAATATGCACCCCTGTGTTTATTGCAGCATCATTTACAATAGCTACTCTATGGAAACAACTTAAGTGCCCACTGGCGGATGAAAGGATAAATAAGATGTGGTGTATGTATATTAAATGGAATACTATGCAGCCATAAAAAAGATGAAATCTTGCCATTTGAGACAATATGGGCGGATCTTGAGGGTATTCCACTAAGTGAAATAAGTCAGATGGAGAAAGACAAATACTGTATGATTTCACTCATATGTGGAATAAAAAATAAATAAATGAACAAACCAAACCAAACAAAAACAAACATGTAGATACAGAGAACAGAGCAGTGGCTACCAGAGGTGAAGGGATGAGGGGAGGGTGAAGTGGGTAAAGGGGGTCAACTTTATGGTGATGGATGGAAACAAAATTTTTGGTGGTGAGCACACTATAGTGTATACAGAAGTAGAAGTATAATGTTGTACACATGAAACTTATGTTATAAACCAATGTTACCTCAATTTAAAAGAGACATGCATTATTTACAAGTTAATAAATATATATTTCAAACCATTTATTTTTCTTCATCTTTGCAAAGTCACTAATTATGTTGTTATAATTGAGACTTTCATATAATCTATGTTCTATTAACGGTAATGGGCTAAAGAATTTAAAAGTTAAATGCAGGACTTCCCTGGTGGCACAGTGGTTAAGAATCCACCTGCCAATGCAGGGGACCCAGGTTCAAGCCCTGGTCAGGGAAGATCCCACATGCCATGGAGCAACTAAGCCCACGAGCCACAACTACTGAGCCCACGTGCCACAACTACTGAAGCTCATGCGACTAGTGCCCATGCTCCGCAACAAGAGAAGCCACCACAATGAGAAGACCGTGCACTGCAACGAAGAGTAGCTCCTGTTCGCCACAACTAGAGAAAGCCTGCACGCAACAACAAAGACCCAATGCAGCCAAAAATTAATTAGTTAATTAAAAATAAAATAAAACGTAAATGCAACTGACTTCAAACTTTACATAATTTGAATATATTTTCATGAAGACATATAATGAAGTTAATGTAAAATTAAAATTATTATCATGCTTTCTAATGTTATTTTTCTAATATTTAAATCATCTATTAAAATTGAAGTGTAAATTGCAAATTATACTGAATAAATATTAAAAGTTATTTATAGAAAGCTGCCATTTGAAGGGAGGTCTTACCTGGTGGTGCAGTGGTTAAGAATTTGCCTGCCAATGCAGGGGACACAGGTTTGAGCCCTGGTCCGGGGAGATCCCACATGCCGCGGAGCAACTAAGCCCATGTGCCACAACTACTGAGGCTGCACTCTAGAGCCTGTGAGCCACAACTACTGAGCCCACGTGCCACAACTACTGAAGCCTGCGTGCCTAGAGCCTGTGCTCTCAACAAGAGAAGCCACTGCAATGAGAAGCCTGTGTACCACAAGGAAGAGTAGCCCCCGCTCGCCGCAACTAGAGAAAGCCCGCGAGCAGCAACGAAGACCCAACACAGCCAAAAATAAAATAAAATTAATTAATTAATTTTAAAAAAGAAAATTTAAAAGAAAAAAAAGAAAATTTAACTTTTTGAAATTTTAATTAAATCCTATGAAATATTTTTATAAAAATAAAACTATTGAGCTTCCCTGGTGGCGCAGTGGTTGAGAGTCCGCCTGCCGATGCAGGGGACGCGGGTTCGTGCCCCGATCCGGGAGGATCCCACATGCCGCGGAGCGGCTGGGCCCGTGAGCCATGGCCGCTGAGCCTGCACGTCCGGAGCCTGTGCTCCGCAATGGGAGAGGCCACGGCAGTGAAAGGCCCACGTACCACAAAAAATAATAATAATAATAAATAAATAAATAAATAAAACTATTCGGGTATTAGATGCCTATTTAGTTTCCAGTGTAACTTCATGTGCCATATTTGTTATGCATACATATGCATATATACAAATTGAAGAGTAATATTAATTGTTTAGTACAGGAGCATGTTCCTCAGCCACTGTGGGCAACTGTGACCCTACTGGGAAAGGATACATCATTATGTAAGAAGGTACTGCATTCATACTGACTGAGAGAGGAGGTTTGACAAGTTAATTGATTTGTCTTTTCTGTTGCTTAATCACTATCACTGCTAAATTCTCCCTGCATCCCAAACAAGTGGCCATCTGCAGGGTCAGCAACAGCAAAACCTATGAATCTTCACAGCATTTGGTCACCATCACCTTTTGTTTCAATGATAAAGGACAAGAGGTAAGGAGACACATTTCCTTGCAAGTTGAATAGGGTTAATTATAACAGCAGATGTTTAGACTTATGGTCATGCTGTGTCTAGTAGGCTGCCTTCTAAAATGGCTCCCAGTGATCTCCACCTTCTGATGGTTAGGCCCATATGTAATTCCCTCCCCTTGAGTGTGGACTGAATCTAGTGACTTGCTTCTTTTTCTAGTTGCAGCAAGCGGGGACTAGTCTTTGTTGCGGTGCACAAGCTTCTCATTGCAGTGGCTTCTCTTGTTGAGGAGCATGGGCTCTAGGCGCACGGGCTTCAGTAGTTGTGGCCCACAGGCTCTAGTTGTGGCTTGCAGGCTCTAGAGCGCAGCCTAAGTAGTTGTGGCGCACAGGCTTAGTTGCTCCACAGCATGTGAGATCCTCTCGGACCAGGGCTTGAACCCGTGTCCCCTGCATTGGCAGGCAGATTCTTAACCACTGCGCCACCAGGGAAGTCCCCTAGTGACTTGCTTCTAATGAATAGAATTTGGCAAAGAGTGACGGGATGTCAATTCTGAGATTAAAAGTCATAACTTTTCTCTTGTAGGCACTCTATTGATGGTTTTGAAGAAGCAAGCTGCCACTTTGGAGAGGCCCACATGGCAAGAAACTGAGGGTGGCCTCTGGGAAATAGCCAAAAAGAGACTGATAACTTCAGTCCAACAACCTTTAAGGAACTGAATCCTGCCAACAATTCGGGGAGCAAGATTAGAAGCAGGTCTTTCCCCAACTGAGCCTTCAGATGAGATC
>NW_021145575.1:0-35906 GCF_002837175.3 Physeter macrocephalus
GTGAAGAGTGTATGTACGTATGTGTGCGTCCATCTTTGTCTGCATGTGGATTGGTTTCTTTTCTTCTAAAAAATAATTTATTGTATGATTTATTTTGGAGTTGTTTCTGATTACAGTGCTTCCTCTCCCAATTAGTATTGATTTCTTTACCCCCTTCTACAGTGTATAATCCGGTCTCAGGTTGGATTCTTTGGTACATTTCTTTCTTCTGGATGCCGTGCAGTTTAATTAAACCTTGCTTAAAAACAAAAGCAAAAAAACCTGAAACCTGTGTAGTCTTGTCTGGAATACCACCACAAGTGGTGGCATAGAGGGGAGAAAATCTGTTGCCTCCCGTTAGGGTAGTGGTTTGACTCCAGATCCTCTGAGAAAGTAGAAACACTAACTTGGGCAGAAGCATCTGCAACTTCCTGAGAGCTTTCTCTCCTCCCCTCCTGCTGTGTTTTGAAAATCACAGTTCCAGTTAGCCAGGCTGACTGGGTGATTCTGATAGAGTTGGTCGTTATTTATATTTGCCACCTAACTCCCCTTTGCCCATGATTCCAGGGAACTCAGGAGACCCCCTGGCTTTGTGTCCTTTCCTTATATCCCTGATGCTTCTTTCCACCTGTGTGTGTGGTAGATTCTCACACTGAATTGTGAAGAAAAGGTGAGGGCAGAACACACAGACTGTGTCTGTTTTTATGTGGGTCTTGCCTTTTTTTCTTCACTACTTAAGTTGAAATCTTAGCTGGCTTTCTTGAACTTTGACTATAGGTGTCAGAATTGAACCAGACATTCTCTGCTTACTGTGGTCAGCTGACATAATCACCGCTAAGATTTAATGAGCTTAACCTACACTTTCATCACTAGCAAAGGTCTTGAAATTATTTCCCGTACTGGTTCATAATAGGTGTGTGTATGAGTCACTCTCACACAGTTTGATATAAAAACCTATGAGGGTGTGGCAGCGAGAGGAAAAGAGGGCCTCCTTTCATTTGCATCCGTATTTGCCAGGTTGGCTGAATTCCTGATTCTTTGACCCATCATTGTTATTAATATGATTAATAAACTACCTATTTATTGATTTAATTGTTCCTCCTGTGACTTTGAATAGCCCTCAAATAGAGCTTGCCTAAAGGACCCTCAGCTTCCTAACCCTATAAGCTTTCTCTGTCCTACTGGGATGGTATTGCTAGTCTGTGTATGTGTGCACGTGCCCGCCAGTGCACACAAGCACGCGCACAGACACACATAAGGATGCCGGACAGGTTCTTTCTGTGTCATTTGGTTCCTTCCCCCGTGACACCGTGTATGGATTAGCAAGTGATAAGGACACTAGTTTGCCCACTTTAATTATTACCAAGACATAGCCGCTTACGGTGAATGTGCCTTTTAAGTATTTTCTGGCCCAGCCCAGCCACTAACTGCAACTTACTGCAAGGAAGCTACCTGTCTCTGACTTCCTTACTCTGCAGACAGAGGTAAGAGAACTAAAATGTCAGCCTCAGGATCCTAACCACCCCAGAGGATAACTATGGGGAAATGCTTCGTCTTTGACATCACTGGAGCCCAGTCTGGATTGTTTTTACACATAATTGAATTCATTCTCCACTCCTAGGTTTAGGGGTGTGAGATTTAAAGGACTGTATGCTGTCTGACCACAAAAAATGTTCAAGCAAAAGATGGATATCCACTTGGCAGGAATGTCCTTTCCATTCATTCAGCAAGCGTTGATTGCGTATTTTACTCTGTGCCAGGCACCGACAATATGAAGACGAATAGGACATGGTCTTTGCCTCCAAGGAGCTCAGAGTCTAGCAGAAGACTTCAGGACAGCCACCAAGGGAAACCTATGCGGGGCATTAAAGGCTTCATGGTAATTAGCCAGGGCAGGAGGATGGTGACTGGCATTCCAGACATAGGAAACAGCAAGGACAAGGCACAGAAGCGAGAAACAGTATGATGGTATGCTCATCATGTGGCTGGAGTAGTGAAAAGAGAAAACTTCAATTAGGTAACCTTTTAGAGAACTTTCAATCTGGACATTCTGTGATTCTCTGCCTGCTTCCACAATAGTCACTTATTCTTGTAGGCTTTTCTTGGACCGGTGCTATATTTCCTGGTGAACGCTTTCATAGGCTCCAATATGCACGTTAAGTACTCATGGCTTCCTCTGTCCCCTCTGTCCCACTGTAACTGAGGTAGTTGTTCACCACCATCCCTTAAAAGCTGGCTGGGCACTTGCTACCATTTCTGGTTATGAAGGACAAGTTTTAGGTGCCCAGGTTATAAAAATAAATATGAACGGTGAAAGTTGCTTCTTTCTAGGTTCTGTTCCCCTGTTAAAAGATCAGAAATACCAGCTGGTAAAAAAGTCTCCATTCTGTGGTAACACTTTGTCCATTCGTGGCAGCCTTCGCTCTTCACTCTTGTAGTTTTCAGCTCCTAGAAAGCCTTCCCCAGACGTGCTCCTTCGCCATCTCTCCCTCTAAAACCTGCATCTGTCTATTCCCCCTCGGTATGTTTAAGTGGTCAGGAGTTTGATCTCCTGTCGGACTCCCTGAGTTTGAATTCCAGTTCTTCCACTTACTAGTTGTGTGACCTTGGGCAGATTTACTCAACCTCTCTATTTCAGTCTTCTCATTTGTGAAATGGAAATCATGCCGACTTCATGGGGGTGCCTGTGAGAATTAATAAGGTGATGTAGGTAAAATACCAGAGCTCAGTGCCTGGCGCACACACAAGCACTCAATATTGGCTTTTATCTCCTATATGAATGAACTACAATTAAGTTGACTGTAATATTGTTTTCCTATTTCTCGGCTTGCTCTATTTCATTTGATATTGAAGGATGACAGATACATGCTTACCACCGCCTAGAATTGGGTTTGGGTTTTTAGTGGAACCTGGGTTATTAGCCTTGGAAGCTGGCCTGTAAATTACTGCTCTAATTTATATTTTTCATTAAAAGCTCAGATTGCCACTCCATCTGTAGTGGTCTTCTCTGGCCCTGAAACCCTTGTATTTAGCCGTAAAAAAAATATTTTAAAATTAAGGGGCCATAATTCTCTCCACTCCCCACATTGTGTGGATTAATGGGATTAATGATAGGAAGGTGCACAGAATATCGTATTCTTTAACAAAATAAAAGCAAAGGCCTGGCCCTTTTTCTCACCCTTGAAACACAAATCAGGGAGATACTGTGATGAAGTGCAGTGTATTTATGTATGTATGTAGAACTTTACAAAGAAACATTGCTTTTGGTGTCAGGAAATGGTCCTAGGCCCTTCGAGGCCACCAAAATTCTGTGACCTCTAACCAACCCTCGGCACATTTGCTTTGCGTCTTGCAGTGTTGAGCATTAGATATGTAAAGCGCCTAGCATCACACCTCGCACCCAGAACCGCCCAAATAATGGTAGATATTATGTAGTAGCTCTCGGAAAATCTAGCCCATTAGGGTAAGGAAAAAATGGGTACGTGCAGCAGTGAGAAGGGGTATTGAAGGAAGGGCGTGGGAATACAGTCGCCAGCGGCAAAGACTACAGCTCCCGCCGGGCCTCACTCAGTCGGCCCCGGCGCAAGCGCGCGTCTTTCCGCCGAGGCCCCGGATGTAGACTGCCCCCACGGCTCGGTGGGCGTGGCCTCACTGTGGTGCTGAGACCTGAGGCTCTCTTATTGGCTGTGCGCCTTCCCTCTTGATTGGTTGTGAAGGAGGGGGCTGGGGCCAAGGCGCGCGGCGCTCTGGCGACACCCAATCAGAAACGTGGCCGGGCTTTGGCGGGAGGCGGGAAAGCTGCGGCTGTGCAGATTTGGCGCGAGCGCGTCTGGGCTTTCCGGCTGACGGTGGGGGGTTTGTCCAGGATCCCGTCGTGGACAGTCCCTTTAGTTTTCTGCGGGAGACGTGAGAAGGCGCCGGCACTGAGGTGACGCAGCACTGTGAGGTGGAAAGGAGAGGAGGCCCGGGTCCTGGGAGGCGGCGGAGTTGGGTGAGGGGCTAGGGCGAGGACCGCGGGTTCCGTGAGAGGAGGAGAGCTCAGGTCGCTGGAGGGTGAGAAGGTCGGGGTAGGGAAGGGAGACGTGAGCCCTCGGAGTGCTCTGGCAGTTGTGCTGAGTGCGGCAGGAGGGAGACGTTCCCCGAACATCTGGGGCTATGTGGGGCCGAGAGTTGGGTAGAGCGGGGATTGAGTGCGGAGTGAGGGCTTGGGGAAGCCTGTAAATGTGGGAGGCTGCTGGGCTAAGCTGGTGTTAACGATGTACCCCGTGCCTGGAGCCAGGGGAGTAGAAGTACTATGGACGCCAATTAAGATCAACTTGTTATTGCACATCTCGAGTGGTTAAAAATGTGGGCTCTGAAACCAGAATGCCTGGTCTTATATCCTGCTTTGCTGTGACGTTGGGCCTCTCTGCCTCTGTTTTTTTATCAGTAAGATAAGGATAATAGTACCTACCTCTAAGCTGGTTGTAAAACTTAAAGGAGTTAATACCTAAAATGTTTATGACAGCCTTTTACTCGTAGTAGGTGGTGTTCGCTATTGTTGCATAGATTCGGATATGAAGCAGAATTAAATGCTAAAATATTGTTACAACATAACCTATTTATGAAATGAATTTCGATCTTCGGTGTAAGTTACACGTTGTTTTTTCTTCACTTTTACCTATTGACTGGCTGTCCTGTTCTCTTTTTTGTACACAGCTGTGTCGCCGTCATGCCTCAAACCCGCTCCCAGTCACAGGCTACAATCGGTTTTCCAAAAAAGAAACAGCCTCGGACATTGGACAAAGCCAAAAACTCCAGTGACACCAAACTAGAACTGACAAAGGTCCAGGCCATACCCCGTTCTCCTTGTGCAAAAATTCTGCCTCTGAGCCCCAGAAAACGTCTGGGTAAGCTATCCATTATTTGAGTACAACTTTTTGACTGGTAGCTGTTGACCTCTCTTTCTCAATAATAAGATGCCTTTGAAACAGCTTTCTGAGTTCAGTTAAGACCACTCTGTTCCCTTTGGTTATTTTCAGAATGGTTGCTAGGTGCTAACTGAACTTCAGAGTTAAGCTACTTATTGAGATCACTTTCTGAACTACTTAATAGGTCTGATCTTCAGTTCCTTAATACTGAACTTGGTTCTGTCAGTGTTTTAAACGACCTTGCAGTTAGTTATATAGTATTTTGAAACTTGCCTCGATAGTTGTGAAAGTCAGAAAAACAGGTGACAATTCTTGTTTTAGAACAGAGGTTGGTAATCCTTTCTTTTTCTTTCCTTTTTTTTAAAAATTATTTTTTGTTTGTTTTCTCCTTGTTTTAGATCATCTGTTTTTAATGAGGGGTGATTTGGTAGGATCGGGAGACATTTTTAGTTGTCATAACTGAGGGGGTGATACTGACATAGTGAATAAAGGCTGGGAATGCTGCTCAATATTCTACAGTGCTCAGGACCATCCCCCACAATGAAAAATTACTTGGTCCAAGATATCAATGGTGCCAAGTTTGGGAAACCCTGTTTTAGAGCAATCCTCGAATTTCATCCCATTAAAACCTCTACCAAATAGTAAGCCTCAGTGGTGCCATCTGGTGGCCACTATTTGCTTCTGGATGAGAGGCATTTTATTTTGGTGGTTCTGACCATGATAGAAATTCATACCCCTTTTTGGGGGGCATGCAGAGATCTTTCCAAGTCCTTTTACTATCCACTGCTATGAATGACCACATTTTGATTTTAATGTTTCAGGTGACGACAACCTGTGTAACACTCCCCGTTTACCTCCCTGTTCTCCACCAAAGCAAAGCAAGAAAGAAAATGGTCCCCCTCGCTCACGTACATCTAAGGGGCGCAGATTGGTATTTGACAATCAGCTGACAACTGAGTCTCCTAGCAAAAGAGAACAAGCCAGAGTTCACCAAAACAAAATACGTTCCTCAGTTCCAAAAGGTCAAGACATCGCAACAAATTCTGAGCAGAGATGTCCACTGGAGAAAGAATCTGCATGTCTGAGACTTCTCAAGCAAGAAGGTTGGTTCTTACATGGCAGCTGTTAGTGCAGCCTCCTAAACAAGGCTGGTGATTCCAAGTGAAACCTGGTGGGTCTTCTCAGTCACCTCTGTTGTGTCTAATTGTCCTTTCATGTCTGGCACAGGCACTTGCTACCAGCAAGCAAAGCAGGTCCTGACTACAGCTGTCCCAGATCAGCTGCCTGCCAGGGAAAAGGAGATGGATGTCATCAGGAATTTCCTGAGGGAGCACATCTGTGGGAAGAAAGCTGGAAGTCTTTATCTTTCTGGTGCTCCTGGAACTGGAAAAACTGCCTGCTTAAGCCGAATTCTGCAAGACCTCAAGGTACATTGAGAGTCTGAATTATGATGCTCTTGCCAAAATGACACTTGGTTATCAAGGGTTAAGAAAAAGTAGAAGTGCTTAGGGGACTGCAGTTTTCCCCAAAATAAGACGTTTTTAATTTCACTGTCTAAATCTTTCCAAATGAAAGTGGACCTTATTCTCTTGTATGCTGTTAACTCTTCAAAGACACTTCAGGTTCCATCAAACCTTTATCTGAGGCCAAAATAACTCGCATGTTTGCATTTTTCTAGAAGGAACTGAAAGGCTTTAAAACTATCATGCTGAATTGCATGTCCTTGAGGAGTGCCCAGGCTGTATTCCCAGCCATTGCTCAGGAGATTTGTCAGGAAGAAGTATCCAGGCCAGCTGGGAAGGACATAATGAGGAAACTGGAAAACCATATGACTGCGGAGAAGGGCCCCATGATGTAAGCATTGCTCTGCTGCATGTTGCTCTGTGAAAATCTGCAGGATCCATTGCCCACAAACTCACATTCTCGTCTCTTGAATTTATCAGTTTGCTCATAAAAAGAACATTTCCTATATTTTCTCTCTGAGGGGTAGTTACCTAAGCTTAAAGGGAAAGAAGAAAAGAAAAAACAAAAACCTTCTTTAATTTTAAATTGGGGGAAAATGTTTCTAAACTAATTACTTGAAAAACCTGTATGTTACTTTCTGGTGATGATGGGGGTATCATCATAACAGTGACTGGAGGTGGGACAGATTATGATCTTCAAACTGGTCTTAGCTGTAGGAATGTGACCTAGCGTCAGCCCAGATCAAACAGACTGGAGAGTTAAGAAGGTGAACATGGATACTAATTGTTTCTCTTTTTTTGTAGTGTGTTGGTGTTGGACGAGATGGATCAGCTGGACAGTAGAGGGCAGGATGTATTGTACACACTGTTTGAATGGCCATGGCTAAGCAATTCTCGGTTGGTGCTGATTGGTTAGTGCTCCGTTGTTGATGTTACATGGTGGTTCTAAAGACCTTTTTTTAATCTCTTCAGTTTATTCATCACGTATTTTGTTTTGTTTTGTTTTTTGGCTGTGCCATGCAGCTTGCGGGATCTTAGTTCCCCGACCAGGGATTGAACCCGGGCCCCAGCAGTGAAAAATGCCGAGTCCTAACCACTGGACCGCCAGGGAATTCCCTTATCAACTATTATTTGATCTTACACCAGCTTTCTTACCAAAATAAGAAAGTTACTGTAAAATAATAGGAACCTTAATCTAAGTCAAATCAACTTTGTTAACTCTGGATAGAAATGACATAATGCTGCATTTCAGAGTCAATTGATTTGGGGAGTATCTGATCCTGCTTATAACTGAACAATTCTAAACCTAACTCGAAAAGAGCATTCTTCGATGATTATACACATCTTATCTAATGGGTATTGAGGGTGGGGGGTGGGGGAAAGTGCGAAGCAACAGTTGGAATGCCGGATTATAACTGGAAATTTTATTCAGTATTTTGGTGGGTGTTTTTTCGTTTTTTTAATATTTATTTATTTGGCTGCGCTGGGTCTTAGTCGCGGCGTGCAGGATCTAGTTCCCTGACCAGGGATCGAACCCGGGCCCCCTGCATTGGGAGCGTGGATTCTTAACCACTGGACCACCAGGGAAGTCCCTTATTCAGCTTTCAGAGGGTTTAGTTTTCCTTTTACGATGATTTGGCCAATGATGCTTAGTGATATTTCTCTCCTCCTCAGGTATTGCTAATACCCTGGATCTCACAGACAGAATTCTGCCGAGGCTTCAAGCTAGAGAAAAATGTAAGCCACGGCTGTTGAACTTCCCACCTTATACCAAAAATCAGATAGCCACGATCCTGCAGGATCGACTTAATCAGGTGAGTGCCAAACTTTGTGCCAAGCTGAGTGTTCCTTGTATCACCTGTGAGGATGGTTCAAAAATATTTTGCTTTGATTGCATTACTAAACAGGGAGTTCCTATAGCCCATTCATTTTTATATGAATTTCTACTCTTGGCTCCATTTTAGATGCCTTAGTGTTGGATTAAAAAGAGTTAGAGGAGTCACCCAAATGCTTCTCTAATGGCCTTTTAAAATAGGACCTATGGGGACTTCCCTGGTGGCGCAGTGGTTAAGAATCCGCCGGCCAATGCAGGGAACACGGGTTCGAGAGCCCTGGTCTGGGAAGATCCCACATGCCGCGGAGCAGCTAAGCCCGAGCACCACAACTACTGAGCCTGCGCTCTAGAGCCCGCGAGCCACAACTACTGAGCCCACGTGCTGCAACTACTGAAGCCTGAGTGCCTAGAGCCCGTGCTCCATAACAAGAGAATCCACCGCAGTGAGAAGCCCGCCCACCGCAACGAAGAGTAGCCCCTGCTCACCGCAACTAGAGAAAGCCTGCGAGCAGCAATGAAGACCCAACACAGCCCAAAATAGATAAATAAATAAATAAATTTATAAAATAGGACCTATGAAAACACTTTCTCTATTGAAAATGACCAAATAGATTTTAGTTTAGTTTAGTTTTGCTAATTTAAGTTTCAATTGCTTTTTTTCCCCTTTGTGAACCTCTACCACATTCCTACAAAATGCTTAAATGTATGAAATCCCCATTTACTTCTAAGCAGAAAAGGCGCCTTAGACCCTAAAGGTTGGTCAATCAAGTCTGGGACCTAAATTTCAGGGGGGAAGTCTTATAGTTCAAACTGTCATCTTCTATGTCTTGTTCAAAGGCATCTAAAGATCAGGTCCTGGACAATGCTGCCATTCAGTTCTGTGCCCGCAAAGTCTCTGCTGTTTCGGGAGATGTTCGCAAAGCGCTAGATGTTTGCAGGTGAGTTATGGCACTGTTGGCTGCTTTTATTTAAAAAAAAGAAATGCTGTTAATTGTCTCATGTAACTCAAGTGAATGTGGCTTAAGAGGCTCCATTCTGCCACTTTTTACGCTCAGAAAGGAGGACTTGTTTCTCAGTGGGGAGCTCTGCATTTCCACCCTGTTAATGTCTGAAACATTATCAGTCCATTACCTACAGAGGGAGAAACAAATGAGATGTTGCTGGCACTCCCTGTGGTGATTATAGATTGGTTAATTACATTTGTATTAAAAAAGACTCCAGTTTACTTTTCCATTAGCTGGTCTCAAGCAGGTTTATTTATGGACCTGAACCATCTTTGCCTTTAGACTTTTTTTCCCTTCCTTTGCTTTTGTGAGCACCCCTTCCTCCAGTTGGTGGTCCCCCACGGTTGTACTCCAGACCTCTCTCTCCCTTCCCATCCCCCGGCCCCTCCTGCTGGGGAAAGCCTCTGCGCTGACTGCTGAAATTTCTTCCTTCCCAGTAGGGACACTTGGTCCATTAAAATGATACTTGCTGCGTTGGCCCGCTGGTCCAAGTTCCCCCTACTGCCATGCAGAAGATCTAGGTCTGGCTTATGGCTTCCTGTGGGCAAAGTACTTTGGAGAGAGCAGTGGGAGAGTAAGCTCTTCCTATTGCTAAGATGGTGTGATCCTGGATTTGAAAGTTTCCCCTAGTCAGCAAACTACTTGGGTAAAGACTGCAACTATGAGCAAGAGTCAAGTAGGCCAGTGTGGTTTTAGCCTACACATATCCTGTGTATAGATAACTGAGGACTCTCCTCTTAGGTCTGGTGTGTATGGGTGGTACTGGCTCTCTTAGTCAAGCACCCACACTACAACACGTCCTCTCTCCCATCCCTGACGGGTTTTCCTCGGCCAAAATGTTATCATTGGCTCAGTGTACGATGACTTACTCGGCCTCTGTAATAGGAAACCATGTAGTGTTGAAGTTTCTCAGATTCCCTGGTCCATGAATTATTTCAAGGCAATTAAGTCCCCTGGAGCTGAGACATAACCCAATTTTGTCTGGGGGCTTTAAAATTATAAAACATGTTGCTTTTTGTTAATGTGCCTGTTTTTGAGCTTGGTGGTTTGGTGTGGTGTTTGGTTTGGCTCAGCCTAAATTAATTTTAGAAATTTTTTTTTTACAGGAGAGCTATTGAAATTGTAGAGTCGGATGTCAAAAGCCAGACTATCCTCAAACCACTGTCTGAATGTGAGTAGTTTATCTCCTTTCTGTCTTCCTTTATAATTGGAAGCTTAACTTCTCTGAGGAAAGAGACAGAGAGCTGAAATGAGCATAGTTAAATCCACACTCACCCATTTGTGTACGGGTGTCGTGTTTTTCATCAATTTCATCCACTTTATTTCCGTCTTGCCTGCCAGTGCTATAATCCATGCGTTACCGGAAATGAGTTCTCCAGGGTGTTACATGAATGGTTGGGACAGAGTCAGTTTTCTTTCCAAGCTCTAGGAATGAAAACTAGACAGTAAGGTTGGATCAGCTTTTCTCTGGGTACTTACGTTGAGTGCACTTTAGGTCTCAACATAGGTGAAAGCAAAGCCTGGGAAGTAAGAGAGTCAGACGGGAAAGAATTGAGTTCAACTTGAGATGTCGCAAGCCTTTAAACAAGTCTAGGAGGGTGGAGGTGCAAAGATAGTATTGCTACAGTAAACTGCAGGCTTTTACAAAAATGACAAAATTAATTTTCCTTTCCCTCAGCCTTGTTCTCTTAGCTATGGCAGATGTAAAATGGCCGTGAACTACATATCTTGTGTTTAATATCCACTCTTAATCTTTAGAAATAGGACAGTCTGATTTGATTGTTTCTTCCTTCACTCCTGCACTGGTTGAGTGTTACTAAAATTGTTTCTAGCACCATAGTTCCACAGAAAACTCTGTTTCATCAACTTGTTGAAAGAAAATTAATAAAAATATTTCAGAATTAGCCAAACTTAGCGCTTAGACTGATAGCAGGTAATATTTGCCAATGCATAGACTAGATACTGGTTTCTCTTCAGCTTTTCACATTATTCCCTTTTTTCCCTTACCAATAACATGTAGGCTTGTCAATGGGCCCTGTGAGCACCGCCCGCACACATATAACTAAAAGGGGTTGTGAATTCCTGTCATAAATTATTAATCTAATTCCTGTCTTTTGACCTCTGGTAGGTGTGATTAGCTTTTAATGGCTCTAGAAAGCTATAGGGAGACTGACTTGAAATAAATATAAGAAGACACTCTCCAATAAATAGCACTAACTGGGTTTCTTTGACACAGTGTGGGTACCCCAGTGTTGAAGATACTCAGACACAAGCTGGATAGGTGACCACTTTTGGGGATTGTTTTGAAGAGACTCAGCTGTTGGGTAGGGAGCGAGACTAGATCTCTAAATCCCTCTCAGCTTTAAGATTCTGCTTGTTTGATCACTGATCTCCAGTTTCTCCATGACGGTTAGTCCTCGGTGGCATCCCATTTGTGATCATGAAATAGAAGCAAACTCTTGTGAGACAACTGACTTGGTGTCAGGAAGTAACTTTAGGCAAAGGTTGTTACAGAGCAAATCCCTCCTCTGTCTTGCAATTCCTGCGTCCAAACAATGAGGTCACAATCCTCCGAAGCTTGTTGGCAGTTTCCCAACCTCCAGGCTCTGAGATGGCGCTATCTGCTAAGATATCCAGTGACATTTTCTCAAGCGTTGCTCTCCTGGAGATCAGCTTGGGCAAATGAACCCAACCTCAAAGGTCATTTGGGGAGGCTATCTAGAGGAATTAGGTAGGATTGTCCATGTTTAGCCACTCTTTTTTTTTTTTTTTTTTTTTTTTTGATGTCGACCATTTTTAAAGTCTTTATTGAATTTGTTACAATATTGCTTCCGTTTTATGTTTTGGTTTTTTGGCCGTGAGGCATGTGGGATCTTAGTTCCCCAGCCAGGGATGGAACACGCACCCCCTGCATTGGAAGGTGAAGTCTTAACCACTGGACCGCCAGGGAAGTCCCCTAGCCACTCATTTGATTTGAAATATTAGGTAATTTTTTGAGCCTTTAAAAATGACCAGGGGGCTTCCCTGGTGGCGCAGTGGTTGCGCGTCTGCCTGCCGATGCAGGGGAACCGGGTTCGCGCCCCGGTCTGGGAGGATCCCACGTGCCGCGGACCAGGGACTTCCCTGGTGGCACAGTGGTTAAGCATCTGCCTACCAATTCAGGGGACACGGGTTTGAGACCGGGTCCGGGAAGGATCCCGCATGCCGCGGAGCAACTAAGCCCGTGCGCCACAGCTACTGAGCCTGTGCTCTAGAGCCCGCGAGCCACGACTATGGAAACCCGTGTGCCTAGAGCCCGTGCTCTGCAACAAGAGAAGCCACCGCAATGAGAGACGCCCGCACCACAACGAAGCGTAGCCCCCGCTCGCCGCAACGGGAAAAATCCTGCACGCAGCAACAAAGACCCAACGCAGCCAAAAATAAATAAATGAATTTTAAAAAAAGAAAAAAAGACCAGACCCAGCCATCTTTGTTTCAAGGTTCTATCCTTTGCCTTTGAGATATCAGGAACCTTCCAAGGCTGAGTATATTGGTTCTCTGTCTGGTCCTTATTCTTTCATGAGGTGGATTTCGTCTCTCTGACATTAAATTGCACTCTACAGGATAAAATAGCTCACCGTTCTGCCCAGAAAAAGGATAACTCTACTTTCCAAGTCATGTCACACTTTGGCATCTTTCTAAGGATCACGTTTTGTCTCATCCTTTGGCTTCTAGTTACAGAATTGGAACTTCTCCTTTGCTCTTGAATTTCCTTCTGCTAAAACTTAATATCATCTGTCTCAATACCCACAATATTTAAAAAATCTAATTAGGCTTGATTTATTTACTTTATAGGTAAATCACCCTCTGAGTCACTGGTTCCCAAGCGGGTTGGTGTTATTCACATATCACAAGTCATTTCAGAAGTTGATGGAAACAGAATGACTTTGAGCCAAGAAGGAGCACAAGATTCCTTCCCTCTTCAGCAGAAGATCTTGGTCTGCTCTTTGCTGCTCTTGACCAAGCAGTTGAAAATCAAAGAGGTCACTCTGGGGAAGGTTAGTTGGGAATCTCAGCAGATGGAGCTGGGGTGGAGATGAGAATCTGCTTTGCAGAGCAGATATTTTCCAAAAGGCCTATCACGCTCCAGCTGATGTGAATTAAAAATGGATTTTAACAGTAAGAATAAGTACTGGTATCATGTAAAAGGCAGCTGACTTTATTTCCCTTGGGTTGTGGTTGAGACTTTACCATTAATCTTCTCCCCTTTATTTCTGCCTCTCCCTAGGAATTATATAAAGCCCCTTTCTTGCATTACAGTATAGGTTTTTGGCAGTATCTCCAAAATGCCTTTTCAAGGATTTCATTGAAAAGGGAGAGAATTAGGGTATTCAGATAACTATTTTGCAAACCCAGATTCACATTCTTTTAAAAGATTACAGGGTTACAAGAGATATGACTTTTAAGCAACATTTGTTCTCCCTTGTTTCCTCTCAGTTATATGAAGCCTATGGTAACGTCTGTCGCAAACAGCAGGTGGCAGCTGTGGACCAGTCAGAGTGTTTGTCACTTTCAGGGCTCTTGGAGGCCAGAGGCATTTTCGGATTAAAGAAAAACAAGGAAATGCGCTTCGCAAAGGTACAACGAACTGCTTCTTTGTGACATTGCTTTTAACCGTCCTGCTTTGGCGAGCTTATCTTTTGCTAAAGTAAAGATTTAAAAATGACCACAATTAGATAAACAATTTTTTTTTTTTTTTTTTTTTTTTTTTTTTTTTGCGGTACGCGGGCCTCTCACCGTCGTGGCCTCTCCCGCTGCGGAGCACAGGCTCCGGACGCGCAGGCCCAGCGGCCTTGGCTCACGGGCCCAGCCGCTCCGCGGCATGTGGGATCTTCCCAGACCGGGGCACGAACCCGTGTCCCCTACATCGGCAGGCGGACTCTCAATCACTGCGCCACCAGGGAAGCCCTAGAGAAACAATTTTTTTTGTTAGGTAGGGTTTAAGGTGTGTGAAGATAGGGCTGTAGTATGAATGAGATTTTTTTTTTTTCAGGCTATTGCAAAAGCAGCGTTTAACTTGCTTGCCTCTTGTGAGAAAAGTTTAACACGGTAGAAGTTTGTGTAATAAGAACTGCTTTTGTGAGTTCACCACCACGAAAAGTCCTTTTCTCTTCTTTGCAGGTGTCTCTGAAGATTGAAGAGAAGGAAATAGAGCATGCTCTGAAAGACAAAGCTTTAGTTGGAAATATCTTAGCTACTGGATTGCCTTAAATTCTTTTCTTTTATACTAATGCTCCGCCTAAAAGTATCTGGCTGGCATTTAGAGAGGGATGGAATCTTCATTTTATTACTTTATACATTTAGGTCTGAAAGCAAACATGACCTTTTTTACTTAAAACTGATAAAATTTAAGCTTTAAATTCGTGAATATTAGCACAGAATTATATGTCTTTGGGTCTTATTATGTTTATGCATTAAAAACTACCAAGTAGACCCTTTTTAATTACATTCACTGCCTCTACCTCTAGTGTGCCTCTAACCAACATGCTTGCAAGTATACAGACTTGGGCTGTGGAAAGTTTATACATTTATCTCTGTTTCCTCAAAACATTGGTGTATTTTAAAGAATTTTTGGACTAGAGGAAGAAGAATGAAAAAGGGGATGATCCAGGAAAATAAGCAAGTCCACGTGGAGATCTGGAGGATACTTTGATCAAAGAATGTCTCTTTTTTTTGGAGTATGCTGTGTTCATGTTGCAGATGCTTCCACATTGTGACATTTTAAAGACTCGTTGAGTGTCTTGGGCGCTCCCGAGCTTGTGGAGGTGGTAAGGAGAATGTGACTACAGGTTGTGAATATATTTATTTTCAAGTTGCATTCTTTGTCTTCTTAAGCAATCACCTTTCAGGAGAGCTCAGACTTTCAGAAGGCAATGTGAAAATTGTGAAAATCCTCCCCAAACTGTCCCACTGTCCTAGCTGCCCTCAGATGAAGCCACTTGTTTCAAGATGCCTTCGTTTGTGGTTGGATTTTCAATGACATCTCATTTTCCCAGTCTTAGATAAATGTATCCATATGGTTACTCAAGTCTCCCCTTTTTTCTGGGTTTGGTTTCCAGTGGCATTAAATGGCAATTTGTGACGGGGACACCAGAGGGCACCATTATAACACTGGCTGCTTGAAAGTGCAGGCATAGGGCTGGGGTAGTTTTGAGAGAAGGGGAAAAGAGAAACTTAAGTTTGCTTCATTTGGGAGCTTGCTGTACTTTTACAACTCGAGCAAATGCTTGGAATGCAAACCATGTGCGCTATGAATGGTCTGAGAGCCAGTGACCAAGTCTGCTGCTCCCTGAGCTCTTCTGCCTCCTCCCACCTTCCCGACATGGCTTGGGTTTGAGAACTTGATATGTGTACAAATGATCTGTTGGCCACTGTTTCGTTCATGCTGCCCACTGTATCCTTGCAATGTGATCTGGGCTGCAGCAGGTGGTATGGGATAGAAGGGCACACAGAGAGAGCCCTCTGAAATGAACACTACCCACCGGTGTGTGTAGCAGCGCATAGTCTATAGACGGGAGTCTGACTGTCTCACCGTCACACTCCTTTACTAGAGCATTCATTCCCTCAGAGCAATTTGTGAGGGGAGGACACAGTTCTATACCTAGAAGCTTGGAAAGTGTCTGGGGCTATAAGGGTTAACCAGCATAATTGCAGAGATTGTCCGAAGGCTGATGGAAAGCAGAGACTGAATGGGATTGAGAACAGATGCGAGGCTTGATTTAAATTACATTTTATTGGATGCTGCAGCCTTAAGAGACGTGACTGCTTTACAGTTTGTTTCCACACTGTGGGCAGCTGCTGTCTGTTCTGTGTCCACAGTAGGATCCTGCCCAAAAAGGAGCAGCCTCCCCACCTCGTTGTGTTGGAGGCTTGGCGCCTTCCTCTTAACTGCAGGGCTGGAGTCAGGAACATGGCTTGCCTCGCAGTGGGGCTGCTATGCATCCTCCATGGCTCTGAGCCAAGATCGCGTTTGCAGATTCAAGGGGGCCAAATTTCTTTCCCCTCTACCTCCTTTTCTCTCCCTTTCCCCTGGTATTTGGAAATCAGGTTGTCTGTGTACTGGTTTGTTAGTTTCCTTTCCTTCCCTTCTCCTCCACACTGTCAATTTCTAGGTCATTGATGCTCTTAAGACTTCAGCAATTGGAACAGGGTTGGTTCTGTCAATGATGCGTGAAGCTGACTTAGAGTCCCTGCTTGGCTTCCGCTGCCCTTGTGGGAGCAACACCTGATGCATGTTTGTCGGCGAGGTCTTCAGTGTGATTCAGACAGCTGGAGCAGACTGAGAGGGGGAAGAAAGTCCTTTTCTCACTGAAGCTGACAGCTCTGGGAAGGTGGTGGGATTTTTAAGGGGCTGGGCTGAGCCTATGGTTACTTGATTTTTGCCAGGAGCATAGGCTGTTTCGCAGGGAGTAGTGGCAGACATGCTGACCTACATTCTTCCTCTTGAAGGTGGTGGGCTGTGTGTCCGTATCCTGGTTTATTTATTTTTCTTCACAGTAGCAGATGAAGCTTCCACAGAGTGTTGGTGGGTATTGCCATGGAACGCACACAGACACAATAAAATTGGCGTGAGGTTCAACCCCAGAGCTGCAACTGACATTTCTGGCTCAGTGAAGACCTGCCTGTGGCTGGATGACTGGCAAGAGAGTGTGAGGTCCAAGCTATCCAGAGATCCAGAAAGTCGGCAGAGCTCTCTCTTTCTTTCCCTTCATTGCTCCCTGCCTTTATTCAGTGTCCTTTTAAGATGTAGCAATAAGAACTGGGAAGGAGGAAAGAGATACGACTTGGGGCTTTTAAAAAATATCTGTGGGGGCTGCCCTGGTGGCGCAGTGGTTGAGAGTCCGCCTGCCGATGCAGGGGACACGGGTTCGTGCCCCGGTCCGGGAAGATCCCACATGCCGCGGAGCGGCTGCGCGGCTGGGCCCGTGAGCCATGGCCGCTGAGCCTGCGCGTCCGGAGCCTGTGCTCCGCGACGGGAGAGGCCACAGCAGTGAGAGGCCCGCGTACCGCAAAAAAAAAAAAAAAAAAAAAAAAAATGGGGAGAGGTTACCTTGACTACTGAGGGAGACTAAAAGAGCTGAGATGGAGATTTTATTTACATTTGTATCTGTCCCCAGCACTTGGTACGGTGCCTGAGACCTGGGAGGTATTCAGTAAACTTGTTGAGTGAACAGATACTTGACCAAGTAAGATGCTGCCTCTCCCCCCATCTTGGGGACAGTTCTAATCTGGAGGCAGACATTGCTCGTGCTTTTGCACCGAGGTGGAGCAGGCTGTTTTGAAAGAGGGGTGCTCCATCCTACAACATGTGTCAGCACAGCATTTATTGGCCTCACAGATGCGTTCCAGTGGCTCCCTCTGATGTGGTGTTTTGCTTGAGGCAACTTCCATGTTGCTCCCGGGAAGCCTTGGCTTTGGGGGAGAGAGTCCACCTACAGGCTGGGAAGAGGGGGTGCCTGTCTGGATGTTCCCTAATGTCCCTAGAGATGGGCCAGAAGCTGTGCCTCTAGTTGGCAAGGGATCAGGGAGGAACCCACCTCTGATGTCCCACTTTTTAACTTCTGGGGAAAGATGTGATCTCCGGTCCCTCCCGGAAAGATCAGGTGCCCTCGAAGACATTTCTTTCTTAAGCTACGAACGGCAGCAGGTCTCCGTCTCCCAGAAGAGGTGGTTCTGTAGCAGAAGCAGCCTTGCCCTCTGGCCTCCGCTGGATTTCAACCCCAGCCCAAGGCGCTGGCAGGAGAAGCTAATTGGGTGCAAGGGGCCTGGGTGAAGGCTGTCTGAAGACTGGCGAAAGGAGAGAGCCAGCTCTTTTTTAAAAAAGCTCTTAATTGAGTTCTGAATCAGCCTGGCTCCCTTTGATCCCTCTGTTTCCCACACTGCCTGAAAGAGCTAGATCAGCACTTTATAACGAGGGTGCGCCTGCTCCCCACACCCACCCACCCCCCGCGCTCTCTGCTGCCGCCATCCACTGCTTGTCTCCTTCAGTTAAGATAATGAAGATGCTGAGAGATAAAATGTGTATTTAATAAGGGTGGGGGGAGGGAGGCGGGAAGGGGCAGCTGGGGCCTTCCCTAGTTTGGGGCCCCGCCAAGACTCAAGCTGAAGGCGAAGCCAAAGCAGGACTTGGCCCCAGGGTGTAGGGGTTTCCGGGCCCCGATCCCGCTGACTTCACTGCCTGCTGCTTGCCCTAAATTCCCCCACCTCCACCCTCTCAGCCCCACACTCCTTTCTTTCCTCCCCGCTCGCTCCCAGTGGCAAAAAGGGAGTCTTGCTTCAACCTTATTTTCAGCTGGTAGCTTGGCCTTTGGTGCGGTGCCCCCCACCCCCGAGTCAGCTGCAAGGTCGGGCTAGGGCAGCCCCTCCAGCCTGGGCCTGTTGAAGCTGTGGGTTCACAGTACGGGGTGGGGGTGGGGGGTGAAAAAAGCTGGAGTTAATGAAGACCAGCTGTAGCCTGGGTTCTGCCCGCAGTTAGCTGCAGGCCAGCCTTTGGTGGTGGTTGGAGGGACGGAGGTGTGTGACCTCCATCCCTGGGCGCAAGGATATCCTGTGGCAGCTGAGGCTTGCGCTGCTCTGTGAGCCTGGCTTTATCCTTAGGTTGTAAGAGAGTAGTCTGTTTCCCTCTTCCTCTACTCCTCCCCTCCCCAAATTACACTCAGCCCTTATTGAGCTTTATAACTGTAGTGGTGGCCCAGCTGAGATTTGAATATCTCCAGGCTCTTCTGTAAACACTCATTAACTGCCTGGGAAGAACGGAGAGCCCTGTTTAACAGCTGGGAGAGAACTGAGGCAGATTAGGGTGAAAGGCTTGACCTGAGCTCACCCCATGGACTCCACCCCGGGGCCCTCCAAACTTCCCGTCCAGCTCCTTTCCCCAGTTCCTGCCAGACAGATGAAGAGGTGGAGGCAGTGCTGCTGCCCTCTCCCCTTCTAGGAAGAGGCCATGCCCTCTCCCTTCCCTCGACTCTGTCCCTGACTTCCCCTGGCCCTTCACCCCATGACATTTTCCCTGCCCTGCTGCTGGAGATATGTGCAACTCTCCTTGCAAAATGTCCCCCCACCCCCAGCCCTCTGCAGCCTTCCCATCCACCTTTCCCTGGCCCACCTGGCCCACCAACCCTGAGTTCTCCGTTTGGAGAAGGTGGGCTATCCTAAACGGGGTCTGTAACCTTGAAGTTGATCTAATTGTGCATAAGAGGCCCTCTGCCCCCCTATATTTATCCTAAGTCGTACCTGGGAAAATATTCTTTCTTTTACGTATTCATTCTAGTAAAGTCTCAGGATCCTATTAAGGGCTGGGTAGGGGCCCGAGTTGACCCCTAGGTTCTGCATCCTCTTCGTTCACTGACAATTGCCATTTCTGCTAATGGATGTAACCCAAAGTCCCCCAGCCCCACCTGCTTATAGTCTCACCTGGCTCCGTATATCTGCACACACTCCCAGATCTAAGGATATAAAACTGCCAGTTTCCAACTGCTATCCAAGTCATACTGCTCTTTTTACTTGCTGGAAATCAGGAGTTTTTTTCCCCCTTGGCGTGGCCTTCTAGGCAGTTAGGAATAGTGGGGGAGAGATGGGGAGACTGTGCTCTGTCTAGGAGGGGGAGGGTAGAAGTGAGCTCCCGTCCAAAATGAACGCCCCCTTCCCCAAATTCTCAATAGCCAAGCTACTTGGGAGTGATTAGGAAAGCGATCTTAACCCCAGCTTCAGTCCCAAAGCCCAGATTCATCTGGTCAGTGCAGGCAGAAGAAATGTCTTCTTCTCCTGTCCCATAATATCCTCAGCTAAAATCAGCCATGTGCTGTGTATTTGACACTGGGGACTCTTGCTGTCCCAGCCCATGACTCAGACCTCGTCTTTCTACAGTGAGTTCTTTCTGCCCCATCAGTTCAGCTCTGCATCCGCTGACCCAGTCAGGGACGGTGGGAGAGGGTGGGGAGAGCCTCCTGGTTGGAGAGTGGGCTTTAGGACCCAACGGGAACCCGTGCCTCTTGCTGCAGCCTAACCCAGAAGCAGGGGGGAATCCTGAATCGAGCTGAGAGGGCTTCCCCAGTTCTCCTGGGAACCCCATCGCCCCCCGCCGGCACGCACCTGAGCAGGTAGGACCACGCACACCCCTTCCCAATTCTCCCTCGGCCGCCTTCCGCCGGGCCTCTCCGCTTCTGATCTGGTCTTTTCCCTCTCGGCAGTTCAGGCTTTCCCCATGCCTCCTCCCCCACTGCTTGCTGTAGTCCTGGGAGGTGGGAGCCTGGGAGCAGAAGGGTGTCTGGAAGCTCGGAGTCCCTGCGCCCTCCGGCGCCCTTGCTGCACGGCCCTCGAGGCATTCCCGTTCTCGAGCTAAGAATGGCAAGTGGGGGGAAGGTCTGCCCAGGCCCTAGTCCCTGCACCCTCCTTTGCAGTATTGCCTAATCCCCCTTCCCCCACCTCACCTCGAGGGGAGAATTGGCAGAGCTGGGGTAACAGAGAGCTGGACGGGGACCTGAGACTCCCTGGGAGATTTCTCTCTTGCTTCCTCTCTGCCCCCCCGCCGCCCAGCCCTAAGAGCTCAGGACTTTGCCCCCCACTCCCTACTCACCTTGTAGAACCAGTGCCCCCTTCCAGGCTCATTGCACATTTGAGTGGCCAAAGGCTTTGCTGGAGGGTAGTGGAGGTTGTGAACAATTCTGTGTGTGTGTGTGTGTGTGTGTGTGTGTGTGTGTGTGTGTGAGACCTTTTTCTCTGGGGAAAGTTCTTTCAGGTTAAGGAGCTGTCTTTCCCATCGCTGCCAACACCTCAACACCTATGAAAAGCGCCCCCCCGCACCGTGTGTGTGTGTGTGTGTGTGTGTGTGTGTGTGTGTGTGTGTACCATATGGTTGTAAGATCTATAATCTTAGGATGGAGGTGACTGGGTACGTTGAGACATCCCAGAGTGTGGCCCAGGCCAGAACAGACTCAGCCCAGATGGCTGGGGAAGGGGGTGTGGACCAGATCAGGGAGGCCGCCCAGCCATGCCAGCTCCCTGGGCTCCTTGGCTTTCAGAGCTCAGGCTCCTGGTGTTACCCCAAAGCTTCTGCCCTCCTGCAGGCCCTCTGGGAGAGGATTGGATGACACCTACTGTTTACAGTGACTTGTTTGTCCCTCTCATTGGGGGCTGACAGGCCTTGTTCTCTGAAGATCTAGGGCATCTCATTCTGGCTTGGTGGGTTTGCAGGAGGGGTGTATGGCTTTGTCGGGGTAACCGTGTTTGTAAGTGTGGGTGTTGCCTCTGGGCGTAGCAGACGGGTGGGGAGCAATGGAAGAGACGGGTCACATTTTGAGGGAACCCCTCTAGCTCTCTGTGTGGTAGGTGAGGGGCACATCCCTACTGGTAACTCTGTCTGGGTGTGGGGTGTGTTCTGTATCCCTCCATGGCTCCCCAGATCCCCGAAGGGTTGGTTTTAGAGGAAAACTTGGATAATGGCGTGACTTCATTCTGCCCTTGACCCAGGAAGGAAAGTAAATTCTGAGTGTGAGCCGTCGACTGAGAATCAGGCCTGAATGTGAGACTCAGCTCGCTCTTTTAACTGTGTGCATTTATACAGCTCTCTAAGCCTCTGGTTTCTTCATTTATAAAAATGGCTATTAGTAACAAGACCCGCTTGCCTAATAGAGATACGGCCATAAAGACTTCATAAAGCAATGTATCCTACAGCCCAGTGCAAATGGTAGTAATGGCGGGGGGGGGGGGCGGGGGGGGTTTCTAGGATGGGATTCTCTTTCTAATCTAGGTCATCTCTCCGCCTTCAGTTCCCTTCCCCCATCCTTGCCCATCTGGGGGATGGAGGAACCAGACAGGATTTTTGCCCCAGGGGCTGCAGAATTCCCCTAATGTAGGTTGTAGCTGGCCACCAGCTCTCTTCCTCTGGGGCTCCACACCTTCTCCCCTGAGCCCCGTCTCCACCTTCCCCCTGTCATTCCTGCTCAGCGCCCTTGTCCCTGTCTCTCCCCTGCCCAGTGGCCTCCTTGTCCGGCTCGCTGGGCAGGAGCCCTAATCGGATTCGACAGCTGAGATATGTGTGGCGGCTGAGAGCAGGCAGGAGGGAAGCCAGTGGGAGGATGGTATGAGGGCTGCCCCTGGCGCAGCCCGGGCCTCCTAGGCACCACCTTGGGCCTGCTGACTCCTGGCTTGGCTTGGCCCCAGGGAAGGGGTGCCAGGGGAAGCTCAGGAACGAACAGGCTGGGGTCTGGAGATAAGGGAACTGGAGAACACACCTAGGACCCCAGGACCTCTTTGATATTTAGTGCCCTTAACCTCAGCATTTCGGACTCTGACTGGGAGGAGAGGAGAGTAGGTGAGAGACCGCCTGGCCCGGCCCCCTCCCCATCCCCAGGGCTCTGCTTTCTTCTCTCTTCTTCTTCAGAAATGTGTTCGCTTGCCCCATCCAGCCCCTCTGGCCAGTTCCTCCTTAAGGGCCACATCTGGGAGCTGCTGGGGCACCATGTGTCTACCTCACTCTGGGCTGTTTCCTCCACTCCAAGGTATTTCTCTCATTCACTCTCTGGGCCGGGCGCCAGGACTCCTGGGTTTCCCGCCTGCCTCATGGTGCAGGGCTGCTCTGCAGGCCTCCAGAGAATCACTAAGCTGGTTTCCTTCCTCCTGCCTGGGGAGGGCCTTCTCCCAGGGCTGGGAGGTGTCAGAAATCCCAGGTGGGTTAGGGGTGGGGGCACTGTAGCCCCTGGTGCCCCAGCACCCCGGCTCCCCCCTCCTAACCTCTGACTCAGCTTCAGGGCAGCATCTGCCCAGCCTGGCAGGCATGGCCTCTTCTTGCCTCCAGGCTTCCATCTTTACGTGTGTGGGAGACAAGATCTAGCCTCTTGAGCTTTTTTCCCATGGTATCTGGGTGGGGGCTACCGAAACCCCTCTGTCTGCACTCACACGTTTGGGGGAGCAGGGGATTAGCGTAATTGAAGCTGGTGCACTATTTTGTCTTCCTTCCAGCTGGGCCAGGATGAAGAAAACCAGCACAAACTTCCCCACACCAATTCCCCCTGCCCTCAAAAGACCAGTCAGCGGAGCCAGGCCCTGCCCTCTCGGTGCCCACAATGTGGTTGGCACTGATTTTTCAGAAATTGGGAAGGTTTCCCTCTAGACCGCTGGCCTCCTCTCTCCTCCTCCCGCGGGGTAAGGACAGCTCTCTGATTGTAGGCACTTCTGGGCAGGCCTCCCCCTAGAGAAGGGGTGTGGGATGCCCCCGAGATGGCCAAGTTGGCACTAGCCCCAGGCTGGAGGGCTGGGCCTGATTTGGGGCTGGGAGTTTGTGGGGGAGAGCAGGACATGGGCCTCCCTGCCCCCCTCATTTCCTGCTCTTTGGGCAGCTGTGGGCGAGAAAGGCTGCAGGGACTATTTTTAGTTGGTCTGTCCCCTGGCAGGAGGGACGTGCAGAAAAGCACGGGGCAGGCAGAGGGGCTGGCCAAGGTGAGGGTAAGCAGGCGGATGGAGGAGTGAGGCAGGGCCAGAGGGGCAGCAGACAGAGCGAGGATGCGTGGCGGGCAGGGGTAGGACCTTGAGAAGGGGAGAGGGTCCTGACCTGGTAGATGCGCTGGACTGGGCTCTCTCTCTGTCCAAATAGACTCCGAACCAGAAGGGGCTTTAGAGGCGCCTGGACCATCCCTCCCCCTTACAGAGGGCGAGACTGAGGGCATGTGACTTGCCCTAGGACCTTCAACCAGTCGTTGGCTGCATTGGAACCCCAGCCCGGGCCCCTTGCACTGTTTGTTTTTCTCTTGCCATGGTCTCTCCTCCGACCTGGTTGTGCTTCCCTCCCCTCCTGCAGCAAGGGCTGGGTTCCTGGTTTGTTTCCCTCTCTGCTTGTTTACACAGGGTCTCCGGTAAACCCCAGCTGGGTGTGTTTATAAGTCTCCACCATGTGGAGAGAGTCTGTGTCCAGGAAGGAGGTCAGGGCTGGGGTTTGTTTAGGTGGCCTGTGGCCACTGATGTGAATCAAGGTGCTGGGCATGTTCCAAATGTCTCACAGGCTGGCGAGCCGGGAGCTTGGAGACCCCTTTGAGAAGGGGCATCTCGGTCTAACTCCATTTTAGAGACCCAGAGAGGGCTGGGGGCTGTGCCTACAGTCCCAGGATGAGTTAGGAACAGACCAAGGACTAGGATGCAGCTTTCCAGACTCTCCAGAGCCTTTTGTGAGCGCCCATCCTGCCGTGCCTAGGTCAAGGTGGTTGTTTGCCAATCCCCCTCAACAAAGGAAGGGGGTAGGCGCGGGGAGATTGCTGTTGGCTTCTGATCGCAGTCAGAAGTGAGCCCTTCTGAGGCCTAGAGGCAGAGGCAGCTGGTTGGAGGTGCAGGGGAAGAAAGTTCAGTGCAGAAACGTGGTTCCTCAGAATTCAGCCTCATCCCCAGGGCCACCATGTTGCACAGCTGCAGGGGGCGCCATCCCATAGCCCAGGGTATGAATGGCACCCTCTCTCTCGAGTTGTTCAGAGCCCTGCCTGTGTAGCCAATGATGGTGCTTCTGTCTCCCACCTTCTTTCTTTGAATCAGCTTCAGATCCTGCTGGAAGGAGGTGTCCCAGACAGGCTGGAATCCAACTCCCACTCCCCACACTCCCTCCTGCCACTCGATGGCTCCTATTCCCCTGCCACGGTCTCAGTGGGCCACAGATCGGGCGCAGGGGCCCCTCCCCCCTCTCCGCTCAGTTTCTATGTCTCTGGGGGGCTTACTTATCATCCCCCCCCCGCCCCGATCAGGCCGGCTGCAGTGTATGAGAAATCAATCGTGCAAATGGATTGAGGTTGTTCAGCCGGTCGGCTCCTCTTGGGCCCCATCAACTCTCCCAGGACTTGGGGAGTTACTCAGTCCACTTCTGGCTCAACATACGCAGAGATACACACACCTAGTGGTTGTAGCCTGGGCACTGAGCACGGGAATTATTCTTTCTGTCCATTGCTGTCTTCTCTCTCATTCTCTCTCTCTCTCTCTCTCTCTCCCTCTCTCTCATATACTGGGCTGGTCTTAGCATGACAAATACCCTTGAACATTTATTGTTTTCTAGCTTGGGTGGAGTCCACTGCCAGCCAGAGGTGGGAGGGGAGCAGGTGGGTGAGGCAGGCTGTGCCCAGGGAGGAGGATGAGCTGGGGAAGGGATTGGGTGGCAGCCCACCCCATCAGCCTCTGGTAACTTGATCCCTGCACCCCACCCTCCCGATTCCCCTCCTGCTGAACAACTTCAGCAGCTGCTGGCAGAAGCAGGGCTGGCAGAAGTGTGTATGAGTGCATGTGTGTATTTGGGGGGGGCGGGTGGTGGTGAGAGGGGCTGTGGCGGCAGGAGGTGTTGCCAAGACATGTTAAAGGAGACTCACAGCCTGGGTACAACTTGGGTGGCAGGCGGAGGCGGTGCTGGGAGAGTGGGTGGTGAGTGATGGGCAAAGGGGCAGGCTTCAGGGGAGAGGCAGGGCAGCCCAGGGGGTCTCACAAAACTTGTCTGCACTGGAGCAGGGCCTGGCGTGGTGGGGGTCAGCAGTGGGGAGGGGGCAGGGGCGGGTAAAGCCATGGTTTGCCCCAGGTTGCCTGTAATGCACATAACCATGGAGGACACAGCCTGCCCCTGTCCCCAATCCCTGGGCTGTGCCTGCTGGGTATCACAGTCTCGGGGTGACTAAGTCACTTCTGTCCTGGGGCTGGCAAGGTGCCAGGCTCAGCTCTTCTCGGTAGGTGAGTCACTGCCCTGGCATCTCCCCCGGATGCAGCTGAGTCACTGGCCATGCCTGCCGGGCAGGTGGGCATCGTGCTTGGGGGTGGGGTTGGGGGCTCTGTGTGTAGCCCCCAGCATCTTCTCTGATCTCTCTCTGGCATGTCCTGGCCCCACCCACAACTCTGCAGAGCCAGGCAAGGCTGGTGTTTCTTCCATATGCTCTGCTGAGAGGGTAAAGGAAGAGGGAGGGAGCAGGGTACTGCATGGAAATGTGTTTCGTTCAGAGTAAACGGGAGGGCGTGTGAGGAGGGCATTGTGGGTTTGAATCTTAGGTCTGCCGTTGACAAGCTGTATGACCTTGAGCAAGGCAATTCCCTGGTGGAGCCTCAGTGTCCTCATCTGTACAATGGAAGCAGGAGCCCTGCCCTAGATGACCCTCCAGCACCGTGAGAATCAGATGTGCGGAGCCACGAGGGGGCTTTGGGGATGAGCTGGGTGGCTGGGGAGGGGGAGAGGAGTCTGTTGGGGTCGGTTCGGGTTCCAGCAGACACCTCCACCCCACCTGCATCCAGATGGTCAAAGTTTCCCATCCTCTGTTCCGATTACCAATGATGCTATTCTTCAGGAGTTCCCCACGGGCCATGAAAGGGAGGCCTTGTTTGGGGGGAAGTGTGGGCTCTCCCGGGGTGTCTCACAGCTGTTTTGTATCTCCTTTGTCTGTGTGGGGGGCCTGTCACCAGCCCTGCACCTATCGGGGCTGTGTGAGATTTCCTCTGGTGGGAAGAGGGGTCCCTGTCTTGGGAAGCCAGATGCTCAGGCTCCTCCCCCAGCCCATCTCCTCCTGCCTGCTGCCTCCTTCTCCCTCCGGCATGAGGGTCCCTGAGGGTGGGGGGCTGGGGACACTGGAGTGGGCCCAGCACAGCTGGAGTTCAGCTGGGCAGGGAGGGAGTGCCCTAAAGGTGTGCAGGCTGTATGCTTGTATACCTGGGTGCCGATCTTCTGTACGTGAGTGACTGCCCCCTGCGGGGAGCAGGTTTGTGGGTGCCTGAATTTCCTCCCTCATCTGCCGGTGGGTCTACTGCTCTGTCCAGAAGTGTGCCGCCCCTTCTGCTTCATGACCTTGTGCATGCACAGATGCCTGTCTTGTATGTGCTTGTTCTGATGTGCATACATGTGCATACATATGTGCATACAGGTGTGCTCTGAATGTGCACGTGCTTGTGCACATATGCGTGTCCTGGGTGTGCATTTGCACACCTGCATCTCCGTGTGCGCGAGCATATCTGACCCTCTGTGCTGGCAGGTGTACATGAAGGCCACCCTTCGTGGGAGGCAGTATACCTGTGTTTGTGCACACTTGTATTTCTGTGTCTGTGATCCTTCCCCTCTAGCCTCCGCGGGAAGGAAGACTGGTAGAATGTAGGCCAGGAGGAGCCTGTGCGGGCTTGGGGGTTGGCTGGCACTAAGTCCCCTCCCAGGCTGGTCCCTCATCTGGGCGGCGCCCCCTGCTGCTGGCTGGACTCAGGCTAGAACGCCTCTGGGTGGGTGGGGGAGCTGGGGGGGAAGGGGTTAAGCGTCGGCGTCCACATCTGGGAGCCATTGGCGCATTCCTGCCCGCTGAGCGCATGTTTGCGGATGGATCTGGACGGGACAGGGTGGGAGGGGCTGGGCGGGCGGTTCGCACCGGCGGACGGAAATCCAGACGGGAGCGGGAGACGGCCAGGCCCAGCAGGCGGGAAGGGGCCTGGGGAAGCGTTGCCCGGACGCTCTTCCCCTGTGCCACCGGACCTCAGGGCACAGCGAACCGCCGACCCTGCTTGTCCGACCTCACCCAGGCTGGGGCCCCAAAGCTGGAGAGAGACAATCAGATACCTCGGTCCTAGACCCGGCTGTGCAACCGGTGCCAGGGTGATCGGGGACTAAACCCGTGTCCACTCGCAGCCTGCGGTTCCTCGTCTATAAAGCGGGGGCCGTCAGGCCGGTGGGTTTGAGAGCTCTGCCAGCCGGGTCAGGCTGAGTCTTCTCACTGGGGTGCAGGCCTGGGAGTGTGGCACTTCGCCTTCCAGTGGGAAGTCCTGTGGGGGCACTTGTGGCTACTTCTCTGACCGGGGACGGGGAGGCGGGTGTTCCCTATTGATTCCTCTTTCTCTCCCCCAGTGGACTGCTAGAGGTGGGGAGATGGTCCTCCCAAACGGAGCAGCAGGCTGGGAGGGGGCTTGTGGCTGTGTTGGGGATTGGGGTCTCTGCAGAGGGAGAGTGATTCAGATCCTGCCCCGCTGGAACAAGAATGCGAGCTTTCCTGGCTCCTCCAGCCTGGGCCAGGAGAAAGAAGCTTGGGTCTGAGAGTCCCGTAGCATGTAGGGGTGCTCCTGGGCGCCCCCTACTCGGCTCTTGGAAGATCACAAGAGCCGCTGTCCTTTTGGGGGGAGGGTTCTGGGGTTTGCTGAAGGGTTGGGTTGGGCCAGAGTTCCTCCGACCCACTTGAGCTGGAAACGTGTTTGGGGGAGACGAGGGGAGCAGGTGTACTTGAGGGCGGTCTACCTGCTTTTGCACTCCTTTTTTGCCAGTGAGAAAATTAGGATTTAGGGAGAGGAAGCGACTTGCTCAAGGTCACACAGCTCTCATTTTCAAGGGGTTCCTGGAAGAGGATTATAATTATGGGAGTCAGGGGCTGGACGGGGCCGGAGTCACTGTATTCGCTTCCATATTACGTCACAGCCCCTCTAACCCCGGTTTAGGTGTGAGGAGTGTGTGCGTATGATCCTTGCCCCTGGGAGTGTGGATGTGTCGTTGGAGGGAAGGGAGTGTGATACCGCACACTGCAGTCCTTTCTCTACCGAGCCCTCCTTCCATTTTTTGCGCAGAACTCCCCCTTCTCGCTCTGAATCTCTCCTTTTGGGGCAGAGGGAGGGATTCTCCCAGATTCCCACGGTCCAGCCTTCTGCTAGGCGCGGCTCCTTTAAGACTCGCCCTTTCCCGGGTCTGTGAAGGGGAGGGGGGGCGTGATCCTATGGGCCCGCCCCTGGTTGGTGATTGGTCGGAGGGCGGATGGGGGCGGGCCCGAGGGTGAGGGCCTCCCCGCTCCTCGGTACCCTCCGCCCCCCGGTCTGGGGCTCCGGGTAAAGTTTCAGCCTCCGCACGTGACTCGCCATGGCCGCTGCTTTCGCCCCGCGCCCCTGAGCCGCGGCCCCCTAAACCGCTCCTCTCCCTGGACTCCGCAACCCCTGACGCCGAGCGGCTCCAAGGCTCAGGGTCAGGGCAGACGCCGTGCTCGCGGGCGACCCGGACGGATTGCTTCCCCCCACTGCGAGGTAGCCTCTCCCCCGGGGATTTTGGAGAGCCTCCGGCTCCCGCAGGCATCGCGGCCCCTTGGCCTGCTCCTGAGAGGACCCGTGGGCGGGGACCCGGTGCCGGGCGGGTTCCGACGGGAGCCTGGGGTTTCCTGGGCTTCCCAACCCCGCGCCACCGTGCTCAGGGTGGGGGAGCCCCGTGTGTCCGTCTGTCTGCGCCCGTGTCTTCGCGCGAAGCCGTGAGGCGTCTGGGGCCGTCTGCCGCGCGTGTCTCCGGCGCCCGAGCTGTGGCAGAACCGCCGCTGGGAACTCCTGCTCTCTCTCACTTTTGTCTTCACAAACAAGCAAAACAAAAAGACTTTCAAACCTGTTTGGGGAGAGATCGGATGCCCAACGGACTAGCCCCCTCCTTCTTTCCCTCCTGTTATCTGAGCCGCCCTGTGGTTTGGGGAGAATCAGCCCGGGGGCCCACCCCCACCAGAGGCAGCCGGTTGGGGGGCGGGGCCCATTCAGCTGGTGTCCCCCTTGGAGCGCGGGGAGCCGTCAGAATTGGGGACGGGAGCCAGTGCAGTCAGGGAGGGATGTCTCTGGGTCGGGTGGCACCATGGGGTTCTGGAAGCTTTGGGGGGCTGTAGAGGAAGGAATAGATTGGTCGTCTTTGCTCTGCTGAGGGTGTCTGGGACCTGGAGCCACCCAGAAGGCGGGGAAGCTGCTAGCCAGATGTGTATGTGGGAGGGGGGCGCTGGAAAATCTGCTTGGCAATGCCCCTTCTCCTCTCTGGGCATTGCCCTATTGTCAGGCTCCGTGAGAAGGAGGCCAGGCCTCCAGTGTGCTAGGCTGGGGATGGGGACTAACTCATGTGGAAATCAGATAAGAAAAGCCCCCCGGTCTTGGAGACGCTTTTCCACCGTTCATCCTACCTTGGATAGGTTGCCCACGTGCTGGTATGGAGGGATACCCTTGGCCCCCACTAATGCCAGCTCCCTCTTCTGTAACCAGATTGCCTTCTACCTGCGAGATGAGTGCACGTGTGTGTGTGTGTGTGTGTGTGTGTGTGTGTGTTTTCAGAGGAACACTCCCCCACTCCCCCACCCCATGCTGCTTACCCCCAACCCTCACTTCCGCTCCTAACTGCCATTCCTCCTCCAGTTTCCTGGTTAGGAGATTCAGGGATGTCTCTTGTCCCCTTCCCTGGCTGCAGTGGTCATAGGGCAGGGTTCTGGGGAAGTGGTTCAGTAAGGTTGCCAGGTCTTGCTAGGAAACAGGCTCAAGCCCCAAACTCTCTTCCAGGGCTTGTGCTTGATGGGGAGGCTGGGCTGGGGAAGCCCCAGGTTGCAGTGGGTGGTGGTTTGGAGCCTTGGGGCTTCCCCTGTGAGGGGTGGAGATGAGTCTGGGGGAGGGAATAAGAGATAGAGTATTTGGACCTGGAGGAAAAAGAGGGGTTAGTTGTGGAGTCAGGGAGTTTGTGGCTATGAAAGATGTTGGTGCAGTGGGAGGGGCTAGGACGTCAGTTCTGCCTGGGAGTCTGGGCCATGTCAGTCCTGAGACAGAGCGGTCACTAGGGTCAGACTGGAGTTGACCCTTGGGAGCTGAGGATCTTGGATTTGGAGGGTGTGAATGAGTGTGCATGTGGTGGTCACCTCAAGACTTTCCCTGCCAGACTGATGAGGGCTGTGCAGATACAGTGGCAGTTCTGAGAAGACCCTGGGCTTGGAACCGCTTAATCCTGGCCACCTCCTCTTATAGCCCCCAAATCCCCATCCTTCAGGTTGACCCTAAATGCCGCTGCTACCACTCTGGGAAATCTCTCTGGTCCCCCTCCTACTCCCAGCCATGTGGCAGCCTGGCAGGAAGCTAGCTGCGGGCAGCCCCATCCTGATCACCCCCATGCCGCCCTGCTGGGCATAGTCACCCACATGTACCATGACGTGATTCCTGCCACCATGTCTATTGTGGGGGGAAAGGGCATTGTCTGAGTGGCCCTTAAGGTCTGTTTTGGGGGTACTGACCAAGACCCCAGTTAATTAGCTCCCCTTCCCCTAAATCATTTGGTCTTGGAAGCTGGCTCTGTCCTCTGGGAACCCCTCCACCCCCACCCCTGCACCACTCCTTGCTCAGACTTGAGGGTATTAGGTGGGTTGTCCTCAGAACTGTGTGACAGGGTGGGGCCTGCCCCCAGATAAAACCTCAGTGCCCCATTCCCTGTCCTCTGGGTGGCACGGGCAGGGCAGGACCCAGACGGGGCTGTACGGGTGGGTGTGTTTGGGACTCTGTGGGGTCCATTTAGGAGCTCTGTCTGGGTTTGGGGGTGATGGGCATCTGGGGAGGGTAATCCTATCCCTGTGATGAGTAAATGGGGTAATCTCCACTCGCCCAGCACCCCACACCCTTTCTAGTGGTGGTGGTTTGGGGAGTGTGGGAAGCTGGCAGCGCTCCTGGCAAGATGGCCAGGGTTGTCTTGACTTACTGGGTTTTGGGAAAGGAGTGTGGCAACTGATACCCCAGTTCCCAGGGCTTTGGCTCCATGTCCTCTCTGACGCCTGCTGTCTTTCCTCCCTCTGTTCCCCTCTCCACCCTCTGGCTGCTGTATGGAGCCCACAGGGTTTGTTGGGGGATGTGGGGTGGGAGCGAAGGCCTGGCCCTCCGTGTGTGTCCAGGGAGTGTTCTGGGGATGGGCAGGATTGGCTGAGGGAGTCTGGGTGTCCCTGCAGAGCGGGCGGCACTCGGGGACCAGGCCCAGAGTGTGAGAACGTGTCAGTGCCGGTGTGTCTGTCCTGTCTGGCTTGGGCGTGGGCGTCTCTGGCTTCGTCTGGATCTTGCCTCCCGCTCCAGTCCCCGCCCCCCCTCCCTCTCAGCTGGGACCGCCTGCTTGCTCTCTGTCTCTGCAACTGGAGCCTCCCTTGCCTGTTCCTGGAATTTGGAGAGGAGGAGGAGGAAGAGGCAGGCAGACAGACCTCCCACACTCTAGCCCGCCCGGCCTGGCATCATGGGGAAATGAAATAGGTGCGGTGGAACTAAGGTTTCCCTGCCTTCCCCAGACCCTCCAACACACCTCACAGAGTCCAGGGGGCCAGGTCTTACAGAAGGGGCCTGGGCTGCCCCCTCCCCACCAGGCAGCAGTACCTCCTTCTTTTACCCAGCATCCTGCTGGCCAGGGCCCCTGCCTGGACCTCAGGCACCACTGTCAGCCTGGGGAGCGGGTGGGGGATTAGACTGCTGCCAGCCTGGCCAGCACCTGTTGCCAACCCCCAGCCCTGTAACTGGAGCAGGCCAGGGAGGGGGGCTGCAAAATGACAGGTGGAATTTCTGCAACCAGGCAACCCCCCACCCACTGGATATGCCTTTCCCTTCCGGCCCCGGAACAAGGAAAGCCTACCCCCCCCCCACCAGGTGTCAACCTGATCTCGTGGTGATGTCCCTATCCTGCCTGTGGGGGTTAGGGCCTGGGAGATGGGCAGGGGGACGAGTGTACTGCTATCAGCGCACCGCTGGCTGCAGGGCTGGGCTGCCCTTGTCGTGTTTTCTGAGCTCTGCTGCTCCGGCTGGGCCTGGGGGTATGGGGGTGTGTGGATGGGGGTGGTTCTCTGTTAATGTTTTAATTGCATAAAAACTGGGAGCTCAGCTCCGGGCCAGTGGGGAGTCTGGGTCTGGCTAGCCGCCCGGTTTGGGCTAAATATAGTCTGGGACATCTGCAGAGAAGGGGAGGGGGGTGGCGGGAGGTTCCATTCCCCCCGCCTCTGGCCAAGGTGCCCTCGTCTGGGCGAGCACCTTGGAGCAGGGAGGGGGATTCCTCGGCACGAAAGGCAGGGGAGAGGCGGTGGGGGCTGGGCACGGTTGGGACCTCGCCTGCCTGGAGGCCAGGAGACGCCTGAGCTGAACCCGGAGGCTCAGGAACCGGGCTGGAGTGGGCCGCGCCGGGGCGGATCCAATGGCCCCGCTCGCTTCCCCCCCAGAGCTGCCTGAGGTCAGGCAGTCTCTGTGTGTCACTGCGCCCGGTGGTGTGTCACCGTGACCCACTCACTCTGTGCCTGTGTGTACACACCTACCTTGGAGTAGCTCCCTCCCGGCTCCTCCCCTGGAGCCTCTGTCCCCTGGGTCCTACCGCAGGTTCCCAGCCCTCCTTCCTTGTGTCCCTCGCCCCACAGTAAACCTCCAGCCCAGGAATCGAGACTTGAGAAGGGGAAGCTGCGGTGGGGAGTTCTCTGATCTCCAGTCACGGCAGGAAGTGGAAGGGAGGGGGACCCAAAGGGGAGAACCGTGAGTGGCAGGCGGGAAGGGAGGGCCGGGCCCGTCAGCCCTGCGACCAACTGCGCACACTGCAGTGGGGTCGGGGGTGTGTGTGTGGCCACCTTCCCAGCTGACCCCTTCCCTCCAGTTCCAAGTGGGGGAAACTTAGGGGACAGCTGATTCCCCAGGGGCTGCTAACAGTCTTCCTCGCTCCCCCCCACTGAAAAAACTGTCTTCCTGTCACGTGGCTGCCACTTCCTGGCCCTCTGTGGTTCCCGGGATGTTTGTTGTTGGTTGCCATGGAGATGGCCGCCTTGGGCACTACCCCGGTTCTTGTGGGGAGGGAGCTGCCCCTCCCCCTAGGCCCACAGTTTTGGGGGGGGATTGGGGGGGCCTGCCCAGGGGGCTGTTTCAAGCTGAGTGTGTGTGGTCTCCGATGCCCCAGATCCCCCAGGGCCCCCCAGACTTCTGTCTGTGAGAAGGAGTCACAGCCACCTACTCAGACTGAGCGTCGGGGAGACTGTGACCACGTCTGGCTGTGCTTGGCTGTGGCTGACTGTGAATCTGACCGATTGTGCAGACCCTGTGCCCTCCAGCCTGGGTCTTGCTGTCCCAGAAAGATGCCCATTCTTGGAACCTCCGCTCCCTGTCCCCTTTCCCTTTGGAGCCTTCTCCTGTCCTGTGTTCTCATGGAAACTACCTTCCTCAGGGAGTTTCTGTGGTTTCTTGGGGTCCAGGCTGGAGTAGGGAGGGGCTCTGGGCAGGATCCCCAGTTGTGTGTGTTTTGGGGCCGGGGAGGTGGTGGTCCGCAGGGCCTCCTCTCCCCTCCACACACAGCCTGCACCCGCTTCGCCCTGATCCCGCAGGCCCTGTGCTTTAAGGGGCTGGTCCTGGGACTTTGTGACCATCCGCCCCACCCCCTGGTGGGCTTCCCGGTTCAGCTGGGGGTGGAGAGGGGAAGAGATTCCCCCTAGTTCTAGCCCCACCTGAGTAGGTGGGTGTGGAGCGTGGGGAGTAGGAAGTTCCTGGGGGTCGCTGGATGGGGGGTGTGGGGCGGGGCACGGTCTGACTCAGGCCTGGTCTGGGGTCAGAGCCAAAAGGATATCCTGAGGCGGGAGGGGGGCGGGGGCGGGCGTTCCCGGCTTCCCTGCAGCCCGGGTCCCTAGGGAAGGACGCCGGGAGGGGGCTGGTAGCACTGGGTCGTGCCGACAGTCCGTCCGCCCCGGGGTAGGGTTGGGGTAGAGCTGAGGGGTTGGGGGAGGCGGGTTGCAGCCGCGCAGCCGCGCACATACCTGCTGCTCTGTGTGCTCGGCAGCCCCCGCCCCTTGTGAGAGTTATGCTTCCTACACTGCGGAGAGGGGAGACAGTGGTGAGGGGGCAGCTGCCAAGGTGGGGGTGGGGAAAGCCCCGTGCCAGGCTGGCTGTGAGGACGGTGGTTTCCAGGCTGGGGGGGGGGGGTGTCCCCTTTTGTCTGTGCCCCTTCGTCCCCGACCCGGACAGAGCTGCCTTTGTGTGGTCCACACACTCCTGTGGTCTGGCTGTGGCCTCAGCAGCCTCATCTCTTCCTCTTCCTGTTTTCTTCCTTCCCCGTGGGCACGTCCCTCTCCTTGAGGCCTGGGCTGCCCCCTGCCCTTTCACCTGCTCTCTGCTCCAAGAGAAGACTGGGTGGGAGGCTTCAGCTCTGGTTCTGGGTGGGCCCCTCAGCCGCCCTGGGCTTCGGAGGCCTCGGGCACATCTCCCAGGGGGCTCTGGGGTGCAGTCCCTGGGGTGCGGAGTCGGGACACTGCCCTGACCAGCAGACATTCCCCCCTCCGCCCCTCAGTTCCTCCTCCCAGCACCTGGCCTGTCCTGGGCTTGGGTTGTCCAGTTGCCCTTTCAGTCACTGCGGGGATGATGGCCCGTGGAGGTCAGGCAGCTCTGTGTAGCTGGGGCAGAAGCTTGGGGGGGTACAAGTTGGGGAGACATCAGATCCACTTTTCTGGGACTAGGTGCTGTGTCTTGAGGCAGTGGGCAGTGGCAGCATCCAGAGGCCCAACGCTGGACTTCAGCACTCCCCTGACTCTCTCCGTAGATGTGCTCAGGCCCTGCACATGCTTGGGGCAGGTTTTCCAACAAGTCCCAGCTCCAGCGAGGCAGGCCTGGGCTTCTGAGGACTGGTGGGGAAGAGGTGCCCTCCACCTGTCCCAACCTCACCCCGCTTCTCAGGCCCCCCTGGGGTGATCTCTTTCAAAATGAGGCTGGCCTTGCTGGCTTCCTGCAGCCCAGAGCCTGGAGAGCAAAAGGTAAACAGAGGACCAGAGTGGCTGTGAGGAGAGAGGGGCCTCTGGAAAAAGGGGGAAAAGGGAGTAATGTTCATCATTCTGTTGATCTGAGGAGTATGGGGGAGGGGAGAGGTTTTGGCTTTGTGTGTGTGTGTGTGTGTGTGTGTGTGTGTGTGTGTGTGTGTATGGATATACAGTGGTTCCATTACCTCTCCTTGGAAGGACTACCCTTT
>NW_021145575.1:35929-69186 GCF_002837175.3 Physeter macrocephalus
GTGTGTGTGTGTGTGTGTGTGTGTGTGTGTGTGTGTGTGTGTGTGTGTGTGTGTGTGTGTGTTTTTCTGGAAAGTTTATAAATAGTTCCAGCCCACTGTTCTGGTTTGAAATCTGCCCTGTCCCGCCCTGCCCTGCTCTGCCAGCTCCTGACAGGGGAGGGGGTCCAGAGGGGCTGGGTCTTTGCTTCCATCAGGGCTGGAGTCCCTGTCCCCCACCCCCAAGTTGAGCTTGAGCTTTGGGTGTCATTTGCATATGATTCACTGACTGTCTAGAATGCCTAGGAAAGCCCCTGTCCCCCCTCCTTTTAAGCTCCCCAATCCTTATCCCCTCCTCTCAGCCTGTCCAGGACTGCCTGGCTTCTATTCCTTGGGAACCATGGTAGTGGGGTAGCCTGGGAAGCAGAGAGGAGGGAGTGGATGAAGAAGGGGGGCAGGGCCAGCTGGGTTTGGGGACCCCTGGCTCCTCTTCCCTGAGGGCAGGGGGGGGAAATCATCTATTCCTCTTCCCCTCCTCCCCTCCCCACGTCCAAAGGTTTCCCTTTTTTGGTTTGTGAAATGAAAGAAGGCAATTTGGGAAAGGGTTGTGGTCAGGCCTCCACCCACACCCCGAATATTCCTCTCCCCACATTCCTGTCCTCAGTCTGGGGGGAAGCGGACCCTGGAAAATGGGTAATTCTCCCGCCCAGTCCTGTCAGCAGCTGCTAGCCCTGGCTAGGGAAGGGACAGCAGACATACTGCCCAGGGAGGCCCCGAGGTGGTGCTGGCAGGCACGGGGGAGGAAGGGGACCCGTTGCCCAACACCTCCTGTGTGCCGGGTGGGCGCTGTGCTAGGTGCTTTCCAGGACTTTTATCTCTTAAATCACACAGCCCGTTGTTGAGGTAGGCAGTTCACAGACGTAAACAGATGCTTAGAGAGGTTAAGTGACTTGCCTAAGGTCACCCAGAGTGGCAGAGCTGAGATTTGACCCTTCAAACTTCTGGTTCTTTCTACTGTCTTCACAGCTTGGCCAACATTTGCCTTTTTCTCCAGATGTGTGACTCTGGGGACATAAAGAAAGGGTAGCTGGGGACACCTGACACTGGGGGAGGGATCCTGGCGCCTTTTGAGGGTGAGGGAGGCCCCAGCGGGCAGGGGTGCCTGGCTGGTGGCAGGTGCTCCGGCCCTCCCCCCACCCCCCCTTTCTGCTGTGCCGAGGCTGGGCTCCGGGTATGGGAGGTGTGGGCCTGTGGTTTTTCTCTCCCTCAAGGGAGGGTGCCCACGGGCAGTGGAGGTGGCGGGCATAGGGTGGAGGTTGGATGTGGGTAATTTGTTTTCCCTTTCTTTGGTGCTGGTTTCGATTCTCTGACAGTGTCTTCTCCACCCCTGGGTGCAGGGGGCCAGGGCCCAGGCATCTCCCCAAGGGTCGTGGTTCCAGAGGGACCTTCTGAGGCCGGGCCTGTGCTCTTTGGCCCCTCCCCCATCATCCCTGCCCTTGCCCATCCCTGTTCCCTGACCAGCCTGGCCCTTGGCCCATTTCTGTAACCTTTGCCCCCTCCCTTGGCTAAAGGCCTTCCCCAGGGAGCTAACTGCATTGAAGTTTGCAGGCTGAGCTCCTTTAGTGAGGCTCAGATGGGGGTGGGGAACGCCTTCCAGCCTCTCCCTGGGGTGTGTGTCTGTGGCTGAGGTTTGAAGTACGGTCCAGTTTCAAACTCCTCAGGGGCAGAATTGAGGCATTAAGGTGGCTGTCGTTAATCTCTCCTCTGGGGTCAAGGGTTGGCTCCAGAGGGTCCACACCGAATCTGCTGCCGCCCCCCACCCCCCAAAAGCTGGGTCAGGAGGCCTGGGTTCTGGAGTGAATGGCTTCCTGGGCTTCAGCCTCCTGGGCCTCACCTCAGAGAGGCCGGCCCCCATTTGGACCTGAATCCACCGGCGTGCTTCTCTGTGTCTGTGGACCCTGCTGTGTCAGGTGCGTGCCCGCACGCACCCGGGCTGGGTGTGCAAGCACGCGTGCTCTTGGCCACTGATGCTTTCCCTGGAGCTGCGCGTGTGAGTTTCTGCAAGTGGGTGTGCGCGTATGTGAGGGTCTGACTGTCAACGCTGGTGAGGCTCAGCCAACCCCTCCCTTGCTGGCTCGAGTTCCCCTTGTGTGGCGCCCCTCAGGGTTGTGGGGGGCCAGGGCGGCAGCTGGCCGACGGGTGGGGTCCCTGCTCCTCTGACATCAGCCTCGCAGCCCGGGAGGGAATTGGCAGGGGCTTGGGGAAGGAAGGGGGCACCTCATTCAGGAGCAAGGAGAGAGACCCTCATGCTCGTTAACAATAGGGGAAAAACAAAACGAATCAAAAAAACAATAGGGGAGCTGCCCCCTTCCTTGCAAGTACCTGTCCCCCTCCCCCTCCCTCAGCCGCACACAGTCACAGGCTGGCTGGCCGGCCCGGCTGGGTCCAGAAGTCCTGGCCTCGTCCATAGTGGCCTTGGCAGAACTCCCCCATCCCAGGCATGGTCCTCAGCCAAATGCTGGCCATGTGTGTGTCCCCTGGACTCCAGGTCTGAGCCTGGAGCCTGGAGCTTGGAGCCTGGCACGGCCTGAGCTTGGGGAGGAAGGGCTTGGAAAGGGAGGTAGTCCTTATTTGGGATCTCTGCGTCCCTGTTTTATTTTATTTTCTCTCTCCTTCCTCCCCGCCTTTCTTCTTAACAGCTTTATGGAGATATAATTCATATACCATAAAATTCACCCATTAGAGTGTACAATTTACTGGTTTTAATATAGTCACAAGAGTTGTGCAACTGTCACCACAATCACTTTTAGAAAATTTTCATCACTCCAGAAAGAGCCCCCATACCATTCAGCAGTCACTTCCCATTTCCCTCGAACCCATGCCCCAGCCCCTGGTAACCACAATCTACTTTCTGCCTTTATAGATTTGCCTATTTTGGACATTTCATATAAATGGAATCATACAATAGGTGGTCTTTTACAACTAGCATAATGTTTTCAGGGTTTATCCATGTTGTCGTGTATATCGGTACTTTGTTCCTTTTACTGGCAGAATAACATTCCATTGTATGGATGCACAACTTTTTATTTATCCCTTCATCAGTTGATGGACATTTGGGTCGGTTCTACTTTTTGGCTATTAGGAGTGCTGGTATGAACATCCACACCCATGTACAAGATTTTCTTTTTTTTCGGTACACGGGCCTCTCACTGTTGTGGCCTCTCCCGTTGCGGAGCACAGGCTCCGGACGCGCAGGCTCAGCGGCCATGGCTCACGGGCCCAGCCGCTCCGCGGCATGTGGGATCTTCCCGGACCGAGGCACGAACCCTCTTCCTCTGCATCGGCAGGCGGACTCTCAACCACTGCACCACCAGGGAAGCCCCTATGTACAAGTTTTTGTGTGGACTTAGGTTTTAACTTCTCTTGGGTAGATACTTGGAAGTGGAATTGCTGGGTCGTATAACTCTTGTATTTAACCTCTTAAGGAACTGCCACACTGTTTTCCAAAGCAGCTGCACCATTTTACATTCCCACCAGCAACGTCTGAGTGTTTCAATTTCTCCGCATCCTCACGTACTTGTTGTTATCAGTGTTTTTGATTATAGCCATCTTAGTGGATGCAAAGTAGTATCTCATTGTGGTTTTGCTTGGCCATGTTTCTTTCTGTCTCTTTTCTTTTGTCTCTCATATATGTCATATGTGTGTGTATACACACACACTCATATATAAATACATGCATATTTATTGATACTGTTTATATATATCCTCCTGGACCTCTTGTGGATGATTCCCTTTCTCCGTCTCGTTCTCTGCTCTTGTTGCTGCCTGTCTGTCTCACTGTGTCGTGGAATTTCTGGGTTCATCTCTGTCTCTTGCTACCCGTGGTGTTATCTCTGCATGTCCTCGGGTCCCAGCTGTTCAAACAGGGTATGGATTTGTGGATGCACTGGTGGAGGGGCATCTGGCCTTTCATCTTCTGCCCACCTCCCACCCTCTCCAGGGAGGTTGCTTCTGCAGACAGAGTATGTGGGTGAACTCTGAGATCAGTCTCCCTTGCCCCTCCATTGCCTGGGAGTAGGGGGCTTCTACCCTGGGCAGTCCCTGCCCATCATGCTGTTAGGCAATGGAGGTGATACCCAGGAGTCCTCGGTTCCCATTTCCCTATTTGTATATATGTAAACGGGCCTCCCCTCCGGGCTGTGGGACAGACCCATCTGGGGTGCTTGGGCTTGGATCTGGGGGGGAAGTGGTGCAAGCGGGGGCCCCCTGGCTTAGCAGTCATTTTTCTGAGAAGTGCCACCGCTTTAGGGAAGCGGCTTTTCCTCCCCCTCCCTCCTCCCCTCAAGCACACGTTCTCTGCATCTTGACCTCAGGTAACCCACTTTGGGGGAAGGAGGGCCAGCTGCCTTTCTCTGCTGCAGGAATCTTCCGGGGTGGCATGGCACCGGGGACCCTTTCCTCTCAGGATTGTGGGTGAGAGGGCCTCCTCGGCTCTGGGCTCTGTCCCTGTCTCCCCAGCCTGGCTCTGCTGTCCTGCCACCCCCAGCGGTGTCTGGGCCCTACTCCCAGGCCGTCTCTGCCAGCCAGGCATGGTGCCAGCTGTCTGCTCAGCCGGGTGCCACGGGAAAATCTCCGGCCGCCCAGGTTGGGGAGCTCCGCGGGGAATGCCCGTACGCCTGCTCCGCGGTGCCCACTCACCTGTCTTTTTTCTCTCTGCAGCATCATAGGACATGGCCTCCCCAACCACCTAGCTGGGGCCCACCTAGGAGAGGGATCCTTTCGGCGTCCTGAAGGCCAGCTCTGGACCTTCCTGGGAAAGTGCCAGCTCACAGAAGTGCTTGACCAAAGGACCGGCTCTTGGGACATCCCCCAGCCCACCTGGCCCCCAACTGGAGTGGGGGCTCCAGGAGGCTGAGATCAGCCTGCTAGCCTTGGACAGCAGCTCCAGGACAGAAGGGGGGGTGGGCTGACCACCCAAACCCCCTCTGGGCCCAGGCCCCATGACCCGAGGAGAGGTGGCCTGAAACCTGCCAGAGCCTTCGGCCAGACTGTCTGCCTGCTCTTCTGACTGGCTGCTTGGCATGGCCAGTAACAGCAGCTCCTGCCCAACACCTGGGGGCGGGCACCTCAATGGATACCCGGTGCCCCCCTACGCCTTCTTCTTCCCCCCCATGCTGGGTGGACTTTCCCCACCAGGCGCTCTGACCACTCTCCAGCACCAGCTTCCAGTTAGCGGCTATAGCACGCCATCCCCAGCCAGTAAGTGGAGTGGTGGGCATGGTGGGAGGGGCGGTGGAGGGCGGCAGGCCGAGGCTGGGCCTCTAGGCACATCTCTTCGGCAGTGGCGAGGGCTCCTCCAGACAAGGGGGATCGCCGTTTGGGGGGCTTGTAGGCTGATGGCTGTGATTGTGTTTGGTGTTGTGGGGGACAGAGGGAGAGCTGAACAGTGCTGTCCTCCGGCGCCTCTCACGCCCGCCCCCCCCTCCCCCCGCCCCCAGTGCTCTGCCATGGAGGGCCTTATAAATAGCTCCAAGGACTGGACACGGAGGCTGGAGGCGGGTAAACAAACCTCTCGACATTTGGTGGAAATGGCAGCTCTACTGAGAGCAGCGCCCCACCTCCGCCCCGCCCCATCCAGTGCCTCTGGGGGAAGGGGCTTGAAGGCGTAGAATCCCCTCCCCTCGCCTTGGCCAGGCTAGGTGGTGCTTCCCTTTGTGGGGAGGATGAGAGGGAGGGGCCCACAGGCAGCCTGGCGGGTCGGGGCAGTGTGTCCCAGGAGGGGGCGCTCAGCCCGGACTCCGGCTGTGGACGCAAGCCTGCTCTTGGCAGGGCCTGTGTTTTCTCTCCGCCTCCGCCTTCTGCCACAGGGGTCGCCTGCTGGCTGGGTGGGGGTCTCAGTAACCTTCCCTGGCTGGCCGAGCCAGGTAGTGGGAGGTGGCGGCAGCTATGGCCAGCTGGCAGAGTCCAGGCCTCGGGCCTGCCAGGACGCTTACAGTAACTCTGGCCCCCAGGGCCCAGCTGGGCGCCGGGCCAGGGCTTGGCGGGGGGAGGGAGCCGGGGCCTGGCCTGGGGCAGGAGTGGGTGGAAGCAGCAGAAGGGGGCCGTGGATGGCGGGCTGGCTGGTCAGCTGCTGACTTGGGAAACGTGTCCCACCTCTCCTGGCGGGCAGGTACTGAACACCCTGCCCCGGGCACCCACCGCCTCTCCCGTGGCCACTGGCAAGCTGCCTGGCGCCGCTGCCCTGTGCGCCTGGCTGGGCTGGGTCAGTGCCCCCTTCCCAGTGTGGGGGCAGCGCCCTCTCCCCGTAGCCAGGGAGTCTCTTTGTCCCTGGGGCAGGCCCTGGCTGGGCGCCTCACTGCCCGCGCTGGCCGGCTGCCCACAGCCACCACTGCTTCCTGGCTCACCTCCTCTGGCTGCACGGTGGCCCCCTCCCTCCCAGGCCCCACCAGCCACTGGGAGCAGGGGCTCTAAGTCTGTGCTCCTTTAGGTCCCTACCCTTTGTGCCCTGGGGCAGGGCGCAGGCGGATGCTGCCTACTCAGACCTCCACCTTCTGTTTCCTCCCTTGGGGGTGCGCAGCCGGCAGCACTTTGACCTGGGAGTCGGAGTCGGAAGCCCCATTCTGGCCTGATCTTCAGTCTATGCTAGGTGATGGGGGAGGCCAGTGTGTCTGGGTTCAGGGCTGCTGGGGAAGGGGCGGGTGTGTCTGTGTGGGGTAGTGCTTGCGTCCATGGGGACTGGGCCTGACCCCTGACCTTGCCCTGTGTTGTGCCGGACAAGCAAATGTTTTGCCCTTCTTTGAATGTTGCAAGCTTCTTCCTCTTTCTTAGAGGTGGGTGGGGAGGGTTTCCGGGTACCCCACTTCCCATCCTGCTAACCTTCATCCCCCAGGGTGGGGTGCCCACATTTTGGGTTAGGCAATGCCCATTCCTGCCCCCTCCCTTTGTGACCCTGTGGGTTGCCCTGTCCCTTCCTAGTAAACAACAACTTCTCTTCCTACCCAGGCCCCCAGCCTCTGAGCTTCTGCCTGACCTTCCCCTTCTCTGGGACCAGAGGTGTGGCCAGGAACCTGAGGGAGCCCTGCATCTCCCTCCTTCTTGGGCAGGGCTGAGGGGCCTGGAGACCCTGGCTCTCAGCACTGGGTAGCGAAGCATGACAGATCAAAGTTCAGGCATGGAGGCAGCCTCGCCTTCCCCGCTCTCCCCACCTGGGGGCTGGTGCTGGGGGTCAGGCAGTCCCTAGGAGGGGTGGACATCTGTGGCCCCCATTCCTGTAAGGAGCGATTATATGCTCTGGTCCTCTGCCACCCTTTCTGTAGGCGACCTGGCACATGAGGCTCTCTCCTCCCACTTCCCACTGACAAAGGTGTTTGGATAGTCCTTCCACCACCTCCCATTCCTCTCCCCAAGTCAGGAGGAGGCTGGACCTTGGGTGTACCCTTCCAAGACCCGGTGGCCTGTGGAAGGACGGAACCGTTCTCCAGGTCACTGTCGTGCTGTTGTCTCCCAGGGAGCCGGAGTGGGAAGCTCCAGAGATGGGACAGGATCCCCCCTCTAAACCAGCCCCTGGGGCGTGGTCTCTGAGGACTGGTATTTACTGTGGAGGGTTGGGATTCAGTGTGCCTTGGGGGGAGGGTCAGGGTTGGGTGTGTTTTAGGGGTGGGGAGGTCAAGGTTGGGTGTGTGTTGGGGAGGGGGGTCGATGGCTTACGTGTATTGGGTGAGAGGGTCAGAGTGCGTATGAGGAGACTCAGACCCAGAGCTGGGGAGGGGTGTCAGCTTGTGTGCTGGAGGGGGCGGTGACTTAGGGCACGGAGGGTAGGGTGTAAGGGGGAGGCGTCTGTGATTGGGTTGTGTGTTTGGGGAGGGAAGGGTCTCTATTTCTTATCGCTAGTCTAGGCTGGAGAGGAAACGAACCTGCCTTTTTTGTTGCTCCCTCTGGGAATTCCACGGGGTCGGGGTCGGGTGGGGGGGGAGGTGGAGTAGGCTGTGTAGCGAGTTCTGGCTTTGCCACTTACTAGATGCGATAACCTCTCTGAGCATGTGTCCTCGTCTGTAACCCAGGGATCTGACCGGAACCTCCCTCAAAGGGCTGAGATTAGGCGAGATCATTGCTGTAATGCACTCTGTTCCTCACCTTGCGTGCGATCATCGCTGTCTCCTTGCCGTGGTACCCTGTGTTACGACAGTGGAAAGGGACCGTGGCCCTTTCTGGGTGGGCGCTGGCGAGAACGGGAGGCTAACATCTGTGGAGCACCTACTGTGTGCCTGGGACTTTACCTCTGTTTTACAAATCTTAATCCCGACAATCCTGGGAGAGGGACATTATCTCCATTTACACATGAGGAAACAGCACCGGTGGTTAAGTGGCTGAGCTAAGAGACCTTACAGCTGGGCTGTTTCCTACCATCCAGATAGGCAGCTGCGGGAGGGTATTGTGGGGAGCCCTCCTGGGTGTGAGGAGCCTTGGGTGGGGAGCTCAGGGCCATGGTGAAACCCCCTCTCCCATGGCTGAAGCCCCGCTTCTGCCTCAGGACCTTCTGCTTTCACCCAGTAGGGGGCGTAGGGGAAGGCCCCCCCCCAGCCACGCCCCCTTTTCTGTTTTTTGATCCTGAAGGCTGGAGGGAAAGACCGATAAGAGGCCTGGGCCAGATCTCCATCCTGTCCTGGAAGCCGCGGATACAATCTGTTCACACCCATCCCCGCCCCCAGATCAGCCCACTGCAGCCCGGGGAGTTTGCAGAGCTCAGCGGGCACCCTCCCTCCATCTCCATCCAGACAGACACTGTAGGAGCAGAGTGTAAAAGCTACCGTTCTTATTCTTATTTTGTTTCCATTTGTGGAGTGGGGGCAGGGAGGTTGGAAGCTATCTGTAGAGGAGCTGGGGATGGGAGCCCCGAAAGACCGGGTCCAGACTTTTCCTTTCCATCCACACATTTGCTGTGTGGCCCTGGGGTCTGGGGGAGCCTGGCGAGACTGGAGGGAGTGAGCCCTTCTCCTTTCCCTCTCCTCTGCCACTCCCCTTTTCAGTCTGTATCCTCCCTCCCCCCACTCCTGCCCACTCTTTCCCTGGACAATAGGAGGGACAGCCCAGGGAGAAGGGGGACTGCTAGCAGTGCCCTCCCTAGGGTCCAAAATGCAGAGTCAGCCAAAAGACTGTTGGACGGGGTTTTGAATGAAAATGCGGCCCTCTCACCCTTTATCTCCAAGCATTGATAGTGCATACGCCCCCTCAGGGCAGGATCCCAGCATGGGCAGGGGGAGGGGACTCAGGGAAGGAAGCCTGTCCTCTTAGGCTGGCCAAGACCTGACACACTGTGTCCGCCCGTGCCAAGGGCCCTGTGCCCATGGGGATGTGCCAGTGCAGGCCCTGACTACCCTTTGAGGGGTAGTGTCTGTGGAAAGAGGAAGTGTTTCCCTTCTCCAAATCACTTTGGGGTGGTGCCTACAACGCCTTCCTTCTCCTCTCCGTTTTCAATGGTGGGGCACAGCCCATGGAGCTGGACCTCCCAGGGTAGACTGGAGGCCCTCTGCCCCGACTAGATCAGAAATAGAGGCCCTCCCCTCCCCATTTTGACTTCTGAGTTGCTGGGAACCTCAGCCCACGGACCAAGGCCCCCTTGGCAGAAGTCTTAAAGGACAGCTCTTCCTGTGCAGCCTTGGGCAGATCCCTCAACCTCTCTCGAGTCTTTGAGTCTGTTTCCTCCTCTTTAAAGCAAGACTCCTAATCCGTTGCTTGCCGGGCAAGTTGCTATGAGGCCACGGTGACCTGCTTGCTGGTGAGGGCCTGGCGAGCTTCAAGTACCCTGCAAAAGCAGTGATGACGAGGGGTGGGTGGAGCCGGGCATTGTCTTGGGGGATGGCCACCCTGTACTGGGACCCGATGTCCGTCTGGCCCCGGGTCTCATGATTTCCTGTTTGTTATCCCCTCCAGATGGGGTTGGGGACTGGAGGGAGCCCTGCCTGGCACAAGCAGAGGCCACTTCAGTTCCACCCATACCTGCTGAGGGCCTGCTAAGCACACAGTCCTGGAGGAGTTGTGGGGGACACGGCGAGGAGGACGGGGCCCCAGGCCTGCCACTCGGTCCTCCCCACCTCCCCCGCTGCCCCCCCCACCAGGCGGCCAGAACCTTCCTTTTTCCCTCTTCTCCCATTGCCCCAGGACACTGTGTTCTGCTCTGACCTGCCCCATGACCTTGCTGTTGCCCAGAACAGGCATATCACCCCGACTTCTCCACTTCTCCAGCTCCAGAAATCCTATCCATCTTTCAAGGAATATCTCGAATACCGCCTCTTCCCAGAAACCTTCACAGATGTTCCCGCTTCCTTGCTCACTCGCTCCCTCCTTTGAAGGCCCGCAGGTCCTTATTTTTTCTCTTAACAACAGTCATCTCTCTACCATGAAGTGACTCCTCTCCACCTGGTACCTGTAGTGAGCTGTATCATTTGGGAGATCTTTTACTGATCACCAGGTCTTTTATGGCAGGGACAGTCCCAGATCCCTTAGCACCTTGAAGCTGTGAACACAAGGCCTAGCACATAACTGGTGCCCAGGATCTACGTCGTTTGGGAGGAGATACCAAGGGCTGTGGAAGCAGTCTGCCCTCCTCCCCAGCAATCTCATCCACAGCCAAGGCTTGCACCCGTGCCCTAGGCCCCAGCGTTCCATATGCAGCCTAGACCTCACTTAGGTGAGACCTCACTTTGGAGCCCAACACCCACCTGTCTACCCGCCCAGTAGACTTTTCTACTTCGCACTCTTGGAAACTTTGCTGTAGCACAAGCCACGCACCAGACTCCTCTTTGCTACCTCCTTTCCCACACTACCCCCTATTCCCCCACCCGACCCCGGCCACATTGATTACTTTCCTCTATCACCACTGCCAGTTTCCTGGGCTATTGTGTGCTGCCTGGACTGTTCTAACTGGTCTCTCTTGCCCTCCTACCATCCATTCTTCATACAGCTTCACACGGTTAAATCTGATTTATAACACTGTAAATCAGATCTTGCCTCTCCTTTGCTTGGAACCTTTTTGTGGTTTCTCCCTGCATTTGAGATAAAATCCAGCAAGCTCACCTGGTCTGGCCTCAGCCCACCTCTCCAGCCTGGTCCTCTGCTCCTTTTTCTTTTGAATTTTATGTTATGTCCTCTGTTAGTTCCTTGAATGAACTCACCAACTTCTGTAACCCCAGGACCCTTGCACAGGCTCTTTTACTGGGATTCCACTCCTTCCTACTCTTTACCTAACTTCTAAACTTCTACTCTTTCTTTAGGTCTCTGCTTTGACCCTCCAACCTAAATTAGGTGCCGACATTAATTCTCCTTCAAAGCATACTTTATGGGGCTTCCCTGGTGGCGCAGTGGTTGAGAGTCCTCCTGCCGATGCAGGGGACATGGGTCCGTGCCGCGGTCCGGGAAGATCCCACATGCCGCCGAGCGGCTAGGCCCGTGAGCCATGGCCGCTGGGCCTGCGCGTTGGGAGCCTGTGCTCCGCAACGGGAGAGGCCACAACAGTGAGAGGCCTGCGTACCGCAAAAAAAAAAAAAGCATACTTTATGTGCTTACTTGTGTCATAATACCAATTATCTCAGTTTGAAATTCTTTATAACATGCAGTAATAAACATAAATATATATATTTGTGATTATTTGCTAAATGGCTGTTGCACCATAAGGTCTGCAAAGGCAGGCTCCCCAGGGTATCCCCCTGGGAGGTGCTCAGAAAATAGTTTTCCTTGAATCGGCCTGGCACGGTGGGAGTATGGGCTTTGATGGCAGAAAGTTCAAATACTCTACTCTTTAACAGAGGTGTGATCTTGGACAACCCACCTAACCTTGCTGAGACCTTAGTTTCTTTATTTGTAAAATAGGAATAATACCACTTCTCTCTTAAGAGTTGCTGTGAGGATTAAATAACCACATATGTTAGGAACCTGGCTTTTAGAAGACTATCCTCGGGAAGCACGTAAATTCCTATCAAATGAGGGAGCTCTGCTGCAGGGTCAGAGGGAGCAATAAGATACTCTCTTCTCCTGGGGCATTCCCCCCCCAGCCTCCCCCGCATCCCCCCCCCCGCACCCCCCTCCCGCCGCCTTCCTGGACCTACCCAACCCAGGTCTTTCTTCCAGTGAAACCGGCATCCCGAGGGCTTCCGGGAGGAAGTGGTCAGCTGAAAGGCACCAGCCCCTCCTTTTCTCTCTCCAGGGCTAGACGGTGCGGTGGGGGGCCCATGCTGGTTCCACCTCTGGGAGACACCCGGGGCGGGGCTTTGCTCCACGGAAGCACGCCGGGGCGTTGCGGGGAGAGCCCCCTCGGCACGCGTTTGTGCCAAAGCACCCGAGCTGCCGCATCGGGTTCCGGCCGGCGGGCGGCCGGAGTCACACATGATGTCACAGACAATGACACAAGCCGGGTGTCTCATTCCCACGCGGTGTCCGAGCTGCACAATGTCACACCCGGGACACCCGACACGGCGCTAACACTTGGCCACACGCACCCCAGACCTTCGCCTCCTGCCGCCACTCTCCGCGTCTCCGGGGGAGCGGCCCGACCGGGCAGGGGGCTGGCGGGTGAGCCCCGCGGGCAGGCTGGCGAGCGGGTGATGTCACGGGCAGCGGTGGGTGGGTCACCCGGAGGTGAGGCGCCGCCAGGCGAGTTCAGAGAGAGTTCAGCCGCATTGCATTAGGCAAATGAGGCCCGGGCTGGGTGGGGGTGTGTGTTGGGGGAGGACAGCGGGACCACCCCCCCTCCTCCCGCCCACCACCTCCCTCGCCTTGGCATCGCGGGGCCGGGGACTGACCAAACCACGGGGGAGGCTGGGAGCCGGAACTGGGACGGGGGAGACGCCCGCCCCTCTTCCGTCCTGGCGCAGCCCCCTCCTCTCCTGGTACCCAGCCTCCGTCAGTACTCCGTGCACTCCTCCTCTCGGGCCTTTTACCCCTTCCGTCCCCTCTTCTCTCCTCCCCCTGCCCGGGCTCCCCCCCATTTGCCTTCCATGGCCCGCCTCTCCCTCTCAGTTCCCGGCTTGGCGCCTGCTGCTGCCGGACCCGCTGGGAAAGGGTTAAGGCAGGGGCGGTGCCTGGACGGGACGGGGCGGAGGAAAGGGGGTGGGACTGCAGGGGAGGGGGCGCGTAGGCCGGGGTTGGGGGCCCGCGGCACGCACCGCCGGAGACCGAGCGCAGGGCGGCCGCCCCTTGCCTGGTGGAGGCGGAGGCGGAGCCGCGCGGTCCCCACCCCACCCGGAATCCTCGCCCCGGAGAAGCCCGGGAGCCCCGGCTGGGAGGAGGAAGTGCTCGGTGACCCCCCCGCCCCCGCCCCGCGCCGATCTCGCCCCCGGCCGGCGCACTCGGGGAGCCGCGGGACGCTGCCTCGGACACCATGAGACTCGCGACGGGAGCCCCCCTCGAGGTGAAGACGCCGAGTTCCTGAGCCTCGGCCGGGCGTTCCCGGGGTCAGCCGAAGGACCCCCCCGCCCCACCCCCGCCCCCAGTACACACAACTTCCCTGCTTTTCACCTGGGACTCGCAGAGCGGCCGGCCGACTTGGACGCGGGACTAAGGGCAGAGGGCGGCCCCCGGCCCGGGTCGCCAGTCGGGGCTGGGGGGACGTGCCCCTCGCCCCCAGCAGCTCTCGGATGGCGCCGCCGGCTGAGTGAGGGAGGCGGCGCGCAGGACTTATCCGCCCGGACCTCTTGTCTTCGCGGGGAAGATGTACGAGAGTGTGGACGTGGGGGGGCTCACCCCCACCCCCAATCCCTTCCTGGTGGTGGATTTTTATAACCAGAATCGGGCCTGTTTGCTCCCGGAGAAGGGGCTCCCTGCCCCCGGTCCCTACTCCACCCCGCTCCGGACTCCGCTTTGGAATGGCTCAAACCACTGTAGGTACCGGCCTATCCCTCCTATTGTGGGAGCTGGGGGGGTGAGGGTGGGCTGTAGGGCTTCCGCTCCACCAGGAGATGCAGGCCTGGGGGCGTAGTGAGGGTCTTGTCTCTACCCTCCACTTTGCCTTGTCTCTCTTGCTGAAAGTAGGGTGCCCTTGTTGGACAATTGGACTCCCGCGAGTAACCCTGGGCGCTATAGACTGTTGTATTTGGACTGAGGAACTTTGGGGGTCCCTCCTTTCAGGAAACGTTTGTTCATCTCTCCTTCCACTTCTTGCAGGAGAAGTGAAGCCCCTTGTCCCCAGTTTATATTCTTCTTGCTTGCAGTCCGATAGCTTCACAGCTGAGTGGTCCTTTCTCCCCCCCTGAAGGGTGGGGTAAAGGTCCTATCTGTGGGCTTGTCTGCTTCTAGGAGGGGGGCCTCCTCCCCAGATCCCACCCCTGCCAAAGCCTGGGGGAGAGCCTGTCCTGGGTGACAGCTGCTGCCCCCAGCTCTTGGGTGTCAGGGGAGCGCTCCATGTCTTTGGTGTTGGCAGTGGGGTGTGGCAGGAAGGGGCAACTCCATCAGATACCCGTCGGCCATCCTAACCGACCCTTACACCTTGGGGAAGGGCACCTGTCCATCTGAGCGTTGTCCTGGCCCTAGACACTTGGCTGGCACAAGCTTCTGTGCCAGGAACGGAGCGGAGAAGCTACTCTGGTGGGAAGAATCCCCCTCCCCATAATCCTAATACGGTTTGTTCTCTGGAGGATGAGTTTGATTTTTTTGTGGGTCTGGGGCTACTCTGGAAATGAGGGCTGCATCCCCTCTGAACTCAGCCATGTCCTTTTGTTACCGTGTTTTCACCTGGAGATGGGGCAGGCACTGGGCTGTCCCTTCCTAAGAGGGCGGCTGCTCATGAGAACCCCGGAGTCCTGGCACCTCCTCTCCTCGCTGTCCTCTGGCTGGGTTCAGGCTTCCCTGGAAGGGAGGGGCTCTGTACACTGGCGGGAGCTGTGAGTGACTGGGGTACACACCTGGGCATGTTTCTACCCAGCTGTGAGGTAGTGTACCTGGTGGGGGAGAGCGGCGCTTAGGGGGTTATTGTTAGTTGGCTCCGGTTCCGTCCTCTCCCCTGCTCTGGGCTCAACTCTTCCCTGGGGGGACTTCTCCCACCCTCCCGGCCTGGCTGCCTCTCTCCTGCCTGCCAGGCAGGAGGGGTAGAGTGGGTCTCTGGGGGCCTGGCAGATTGCAGTAGGTTGAAGGGCAACCCGCAATGCCTTTGCTCTAGGAAGAGAGACCTGAGGTGCAGAGACGCCCATCTCTGCCCCTTTCAGAGCCACCTCACCCCCAGCCTTTATTGTCCGGCCCCCTGACCTTTGCCTCTGGGGCAGATTGCCTGGGAGGCTGCAGGCTGCAGACCGTGGGAGGGAGGGCAGGGTGCGCGTGGGTGGACTTTAGGAAAAAAGGGACAGGCGAGAGGTGTGACACACACTGGGACCCTTCTTCCCATCCTCCCAGAACTGGAGGAGGGTGTCCCCTGCTAAGTGGGATACTTGGGGCATGGCTGCCACGGGCACTCTCTCCACAGCCTTGGCCGCTTTTGCCAGAGGACTGGGGAGGAGATGGGATCCGAGGCCTTGGGCTCCAGCCCTTGGGGGCAGCTCAGCTCTTTCTGGCCCCAAACTGGCCAGGCGAGGTAGGGGGAAGCCTGGAGGCCCGCGGGCGATGGGGGAAGTGGAGGCCTGTTCCCCGTACCGTGTGTGGGGCAGCGTGGAGCCAGAGGCTCCGGCTCCCTTGTTCCCGTGGTGGGAGTGTCAGGTCTGTGGCAGTGGGCTCAGCCCCCAAGGCTTAGTGGGCCGGGAAAGTGGCTGGGAGGGTTGTGGTGGGGTACAGGCTGGGAGGGCCTGGAGGCTGGGGGTGGTGACTTGAGTGTGCCTAGAGTACACGGGGTCATGACCGAACCCCTGGGTGTGTGTAGGTCCTCTGGTGACAGGAGTCCTCCTGCCCCCTCACACCGAGTTCTCCACTCCCTCCTGCCACCTCCACCAAAGGTGGGAAGAGACTGCACGTGGGCTGGGGGAGAAGACCTTCCCGATCCTGCAGGGCCCCGGGGACCTTGCCTCCCTCCCCCAGAACCCCCGTTTTGGGGCACCAGAGGACAAGGGGTACACAGGATGTGGCTCTCCATCTGTCCCCCACCAATCTCGCGGCTCACGCCTCCGCCCGCTCCCAGACGTCCAAGAATGTGAAGCACGTGGATGCCCGTAGTGGGGGGAGGGGGGGAGATGCTTATCGGCGGCCGCTGGGTATGGGCCTTTTTCCGCCGCCGCCGCCGCCGCGCTACACCCAGAGTCACCCCCACCCTCCTCTGGGGTGGAGGAAGGGCGGGGCCCAGCGCCGTGCGCCCCCTCCCCGCCGCTCCCCGCGGGCTGCCAGCGGAGCTGCGGAGGAGCGGGCGCCAGCAGGATTGGGAGGGGAGCCGCTGGCCGGGGGCCCGGCTGATTTCCTGCTGATCTCCTCCAGGAAACCGGCCCCTTGTGCGGGCCTGCGAGCGGCTCTGGGGCGCGGGGACTCCGGAGCGTTCTGCCCACCAGGAGCCGAGCGGGGGCGAGGGAGGGGCAGCTTGGCAGCGCGGGCGGGAGGGGACGCCTGGCTCCCTGGGCCGGTGCCATCCCTTCGCTGGGCGCTGGAACTTTTGAGCTGAGAAGGTGTGGTGCTTCTCCCGCCTCGTCCTTCTTCAGGAAGAGGAGAGATTTGTGGGCTGGGGCCTCTGGGGAGGGAGGTGAGTGGGAAGGGGCCAGGCCGTGGAAGTCCTTCCCCCACTGGGTGTGCAGAGTTAAGGCTGCGTCCTGACTCTTGCAGAGGCTGGGAGCGTCCTAGAGTGCCCCTGCTCCCCTTGGCTGCTGGCTGGTGGCCCGGGAGGTGGGGACTGGGCCGGGGCTCTGGGTTCAAAGGGCACAGTGGGAAACCTCAGAGCTGTTACCTGGGTGACAGGTGGGGATGTGTTGGGCGTGGGGCCCATCGTGGGGCAGACCAGTGTGATAGCCTCAGAGGCAGCCAGCTGCTGTGGGGTGGGCCGCAGGGAGGCCTCACTGAGCCCAAACTGTGTACCCTCACCTTCGGTCATCTCCCCCGTCCTGCCAAAAAGCGCAATTTAAAAAGCACATTCTTCCAGTTTCATAAACAGCCTCTGGACTTTGCCTCAGCTCCAAATTTCTACAGACCTTTGCCCCTCCAGTCAGTCCCTGGTCTTAAGCTGCCTGTCCCTCTGGGTGTCCCTCTGGGTATCCCCTGTGTCTCCCCACGGCCCCCTCCCCTCTCTCAACCCCACTCCATACCCCAAAGCTCCCTCTGTCCTTTCTCCCCCTCCCCTCTGGTCCATTTTAGAGGTCGGGCCTTGGGGGAGGTGGGTCCAGGGCAAAGACTGGATGGGGAGGGAGAGAGGGAGGGGGAGGGAGGTCAGAGCCTCCTTCCTCTCTGGTCGGACGCTGAGTGGGATTCTAGGCCATGGTCCCTCCCCACACCCCCTTGTCCTTGACACCCCCCCACCCCCCACCAGTCTGGATTGTCTATTGTGACTCCTTTTACGTCTTGGAAAAAGTTAGCACAACAAAGGGCTCCTTTGTCGCTTACCCCTCTGCCTCCTGGCCTCACCCAGGCCCCCCAACCCCGCCCCCCCCAGCAGCTGTTCTCAGGCCTCCCGCCTGTCTGATTTGCTTGTCTGGCCTCTGGGAGAGTGAGGTGGGGAAATCCAGGCCAGGACAGTTCGATTTGGGGTGAGGAGCAGAGGGTGGGGGAGGTCAGCGAAGAGTCTGGATCGGTGGGGGTGTGGTGTCGGCAGCCACTGATCCTTTGCTGCAGGCTGCTCTCTGGGCAGGGACATGGACATGGGGCCACAGCAGTGCTGGTCAGCCGGGCTGACCAGGGAAGTGGTGCCCAGGCCCAGCTAAGAGCCAGGAAAGCCCTGCCAAGGTTGTTGGCCTGGTTCCCTGTCATCAACCGCCTGGCAGTCCCTAGTTGTGTTTGCAGGTAAAGGGGGAGGGTAGTAGCATGCAGCTAGCCAGCTCCCCACCACTCCCCGCCCCCATCCAGGTGCTTCTTTTCTCTGTGCCTGGACTTCGGGGCCACATGAGCCATGAGGTGCTATGAGATGCTTGGGCAGAAACTCTGGGCCCCTTTGAATTCCAGAATCTCGTGTGCTGGAGTTTGGGGTGAGACTAGATAGGATTCTGGGGTGTGGGAGGAGGCAGGGATCTATCTCCTCACGGAGTCATCCTTGCCCCTCCTTGGCCCTGGGCAAGTGGACTTGGCAAAGCCTCAGGAGGGTGCTGGGTGGCCCCTTGGGAATCTGGGGTTGACTGGGTCACAGTTCTCATCCAGTACAGTACACCCCCAGCTGCCCTGGCTTCGGGCACAGACAGCCCCCATGCAACCCAGCCCTGTTCTGCTTCGGGTGATGGGCATGGGGCCAGGCGCTGGGAAGGATTTGTAGGGGGAGCTGCGCTTGCTGGCTAGGTCACCCTCCTGGTTGCCCTCTTAGAGCTGAATAACAGGAGGGGAGGGGAATAGTAACCGGGACATAGGACATAGTATCGTACGGAGGCCAGACAGACAGAGCATTGATGGGAACAGACCCCCTTTGTCATGCTTTTCCCCCCAGACAGGGGGCACCCAGAGCAATGGGCTTCCGGGGCCCATAGGGACTCTTCTTCCTGTCTCCAGGGCGTCCCCCTGCCTATCTCAGGGAGTCCCCACCTGCTGTGCCCCAACATTTGTGACTCTGCACACCCTGCCTTGGGTCCCTGGCCAGGGGATTGTTTGGGTGGAGGAGGGGCTGTGGCTGCTGGCAGAGTGGGCGGGGGAGTGGCCGGCTTTGAATATCCTGTTGACCCCAGTTTCCTCTGTCCCCAGCTTGTGTCCTCTGCCCTCCCTCCTCATCGGGCCTTAACTCCTTGCTAACGCTGGGGAGAGGGGGCCGGGCTGCTCAGGGTCCATGGCTGTGGAGTCAGGCTGACACCCACGCCCAAAGCACCAAGTACAGCCACGTCCGTGTACAAATCTGATGGTTTATTATCCGCTCTTGCTGGTTTTGAAGGTGGGGTCCTGCGGAAGTAGGCAGGACTGATGGGGTGCTGGAACTTCATCGGCAGCCTCATTTCCCCAGTCGGGCTGGGAAGTCCCAGGTTTCCTGAGACTGTGTCCCTGCCCCAGACTCTGACTCCTGGCAGCAGTGGGGTGGCTGGGAGAGGCTCCTGGGAGAGATCAGGAGGCAGGGTGGGCACCGTATTAAGGATGGTGACCTGGGTCTCTAACCGCCCTTCTCCTCTTGTCTCTCTAGCCATTGAGACCCAGAGCAGCAGTTCCGAAGAGATAGTACCCAGCCCCCCCTCGCCACCCCCTCTCCCCCGCATCTACAAGCCTTGCTTTGTCTGTCAAGACAAATCCTCAGGCTACCACTATGGGGTCAGCGCTTGTGAGGGCTGCAAGGTGAGTTGAGGGGGTCATTGGGAAGGACATCCCTGATTAGATAAATGGGATGTTCCCACTGCCGAGTGCTGGGGCCTGTGCCGGTGATGGTGGTGGTGGTAGTGGGCGTCCCTGAAGCTGCTGATCTTACTTCTGTGCGGGAGGTGGCAGCAGCCTTGGAGGAGAGGAAGCCTTCAATAGAACCTCCCTCCCTGTTAGATGAGCAGGGGTCCCCCAAACCAGAGGTCCCCCTCCTGCCTCATCATCTCCATCCTCCAGCTGGCAGGGTGTACACACGCTCTGCTACCGCTGCCCGGGGTTGCCATGGTGAGCTAGCTGCCGACTGGCTCTTGGCTGGGGACCCAGGAGGCCTGCCCTCTGTGGCCCTGCCTGAACCTCGCCATGGCAGCCTGGCAGGAGGCCGTTAGGAGCAGGCGCCTTGCCTTGGCCTCTCCTTCAGGTGCCCAGGCTGTGGGCTTCCCAGAGTCTGGCTGGATTTCCACGTGCCCATGTTTGGCTCCAGGGTGCAGATGTGGCTGCCACCTTCCCAGCAGCTGTGGGCATGGCCTCTCCTCCTCCTCTCCCCAGGGCTTGAGCCTCTGTACCCGTTTCTTCCTCAGAGATTGGGGCTCAGAAGCTGCACAGCTTTGAGGCTTGGGGCCCTGGGCTGCCCCTCAGTGTGGGGCAGAGATCAAGGGCAAAGCACCAGGCCTTGGACTCTGTGTCTGCCTGTCCTGTCTGGTTGTTCTTGGTCCGCCTTAGCCTGTCTGTCAGTCTCTCTGTTAGCCCGTGTGGGCAGCCCCTGACCAGCCTGGTCTACCTGTGATCAGTAGTCTGTGCGCATCTGCCTGGTTAGTGAACGTGTGTTTTGCTGCCTTGCTCCTGAGCGCGCTCTCCACCTGTCTGGCCAGCCTGTCTGTGTGTCTGTGTGGCCTCTCCTGCTTGCCTTCTCTTCCTGTGCTCTGAGCCCAGGGCTGTGGGTTCCAGAGCTCTGCCTCTCTCTCATCTAGCCCCATCTGCCCCTTTTCTTGACTCACCGGCAACCCGAGGTCCTTTTCCCCAGGAGAGAGGAAGCTGGGTCTATGCATGTGGGTTGGGGGAAGCCCTCTGTCTACCTGCAGTGTTGAGGCAGCAGGTACTGGGATTCTTCTCGGGGATCCTTCTCTCTGCCTTATCTGGTCTACTCGGGTAGTTGATGGCCAAAGCCCTTGGGGGCAGCAGCCACCTGGCCCTCTGCCCCCACAGCTGAGGCCACAGGCCAGCACTGTTCCTACTGTGGGTGTGGCTGACCTGACTCCCTGCCCTCCATACCCAGGGCTTCTTCCGCCGCAGCATCCAGAAGAACATGGTGTACACGTGTCATCGGGACAAGAACTGCATCATCAATAAGGTGACCCGGAACCGCTGCCAGTACTGCCGGCTGCAGAAGTGCTTCGAAGTGGGCATGTCCAAGGAGTGTGAGTGCCATGGGCGGGGCGGGGCCGTGCATTGGGCAGGGCACAAGTGCCTGGCCCCCAAAGCTGGGTGATCAGGGGCATGTGGATGTGTGTGTGGATGTGAACGGGCGTGCTCGTGACGTGGTGTACAGGCTTATGGTTGAGGACGGTTCACCTATAGCTGCAGGGACCTGTCTGTCTGTCTCACTAGTTGTGTGTCCGTGTGCGGACAGCCCTTCCTGTTTGAGTGAGGCGGGCTGTGTGTGCTCGCTCACGTGTATGCATGTGTCTGCTCCCGCTGGCTTACTTCCAGGCCCTGGTTGGCTTTGGGGTGGGGCTCAGAGGCATCCCTGAGTCCCTCCGGATTGTGCATCTTAGGACAGGGGTGCTGCTGGGTATTTGTTGTGTGTGTGTTTGGCGGGGGGAGGTGCTGCAGGCATAGGGATCTTAGAGCCTTTGTCTGGTGGAACCTGGGACCAGGAGTTGGAAGACAGAATTGGGACCTCTCCGATCCCAGAGGAAAGGGGGCTTCCAGTTTGGGCTCAGCTGAGGCCCGATGGAGGGAGAGAGGGAGGGCTGGACAGGGAGACCCTCTTGTGTTGAAATCATGGGTGTTGCCGTGGTGACCGGTGATTGATGATGTCAGAGATAAATGACGCTGACAGACGCCTCCTTGTCTGCGTGGCCGTTGCCATGGTGCCTGAGCCGTGGGGGATGGGGTGGGGGAGGGGGCTGCAGGACCCTCTAGCCCTTTGTGGGCAGGGCAGGGGGAGAAGGAAGCCGGGAGGGGACGAGGGGGGGGACACGAGCAGCCCCAGACAGGAGCAGAGGGATCCTGCAGCACCCGGCCACCTCCTGCCTCAGGAGGAAGGGGCTGCGTTGTCCGGAGCCCAGGAAGTGGCTGCTGTGCGCTGCAGAGCGGGTGACAACTTGGGACCCACAGGCCTGGGACCCCTCCCTGCAGGGCCCAGAACCTCCTCCTCCCTCTGCTTCTACCACCTTCCGCTCGCAGAGCTTTTCATCACAGAAGGACCAGGGTGGGGACCCCCTCTCCCTTCTACCACCAACTCCCCCTTTCCCTCCCTCTGTCTCCTCTCTGGCTGCTCTGTGCCCCGGAGCTGAGCAGCTGCCATTTCAATAGAATTAAAGCTTCCGAATGATAAACGTCTTGTCACAGCTGCAATTTTCTCTTCCCAAATTATCCCCCCACTCTCTCTCTCCCTCACCCTTCTCTCCCTTGCACTTTATTGAATTTGCAGAATCGACATGAGTGATCTCCAAATTATGCCTGCCCCCCCCCCACCGCTGCCCCTCCCTGGGCCCCCCACCCCCACCCCCACCCTCTCTTCCTCCAGCGTCAGCAGCCGCCGCCACTGGTCCTGTGAGTGATTGTGTGTCTGGGATAATCGGCTGGTAACGACCCCATCGCTTCTTTAAAGCCGAGTGGTGTGTGTGGCTCAGCGCCCCCGGTGATTTGTCAGCTCCCCCGGCTAATGGGCCGAGAGACTCTCCCACCCAGGCCCCCCACTCTCAGGCTGGGGAGCCCTACTCTTCGCCTGGCCGCCCAGAGAGCTCTCCGAGCCCGTCCCCGGGACCCCAGTGAGACGGCTGCCCGGCGGGCTGGGGGATGGTGGAGGCAGGAGCCGGTCCTCCCTGGAGGCAGGGGGAGCGGGAGGCAGGGAGGCCGAGCACAGACGTGGGACACTCTGCACACGTGCCTTCAGCCCTGGACCCCCCGCGCGTGCGCACCCGGAGTGTGAGCTGGAGTAGATGCGTGGGAGCGCGGGCGTGCGTGCGGTGGTCACGGGGCCCTGGGGCGGGCCTCGGTGTGTGGGCCGGGTGGGCACGGCGTGGGGCGGGGAGGGGCACCGTGTGTTGCCGTCCCGCCTGCCTGTGCGCTCGCGTGTGTACGCATTCATGTGCGCGCCCCCGCCGGCTGGCCTCCTTTGCAGCCGGCTGCTCTCGGTCTGGTGGGAGGAGCTCGGGCTGGGGATGGACGGGCTTGGGGACGAACCGCCGGCCGCACTTGCCCTCTAACCGCGCGGCCTGGGCCCTCCACAGCTGTGAGGAACGACCGAAACAAGAAGAAGAAGGAGGCGCCCAAGCCCGAGTGCTCCGAGAGCTACACGCTGACGCCGGAGGTGGGGGAGCTCATCGAGAAGGTGCGCAAAGCGCATCAGGAGACCTTCCCCGCCCTCTGCCAGCTGGGCAAATACACTACGGTACGGCCCCCCGGGGGCACCCCTTCTTTTGCCAGGCCTGCCCTCCGCACCCCTGCCTGGGCCACCGCCGCTTCCCCCCCACCCCACCCCGCCTCCCCTTCCTCCCCGCCGCCTCCCATCAAGGAGCTCTCAGGAAGTGAAGGCAGTAGAGGGCAGGTCTGCGGGGGCTGGTGGAGCCAGGCTGAGAAGGGTGCCACGAGGGGAAGGCCCTCACTCTCCCCCGTCCTCCCAGAACAACAGCTCAGAACAGCGTGTCTCTCTGGACATTGACCTCTGGGACAAGTTCAGTGAACTCTCCACCAAGTGCATCATTAAGACTGTGGAGTTCGCCAAGCAGCTGCCCGGCTTCACCACCCTCACCATTGCGGACCAGATCACCCTTCTCAAGGCGGCCTGCCTGGACATCCTGGTGAGGGTCTGCACCCTGCCCACCTGGGCACTACCCCCGTGTCCTTGGAGGATGTCCTGCCACTCAGATAACCACCTCCCTAAACGTCCATCTGGAATCGACCTGTCCAAATGCCCACACACCCAAGTAGCCACCCTTCCTCTCCCCTATGTGTCCACCTGTCCACTTAGCCACTCAGCCCCCGGATGTGCACCCATATAGCTGTACGCGCATCCATCCACCCTCAGTCCATCTTTCCATCGGACCTTCCTTCCAACCACCCATCTTCCCATCTGTTCAGTCTAATAAAGATTCACCTGGGACCCTGTGTGGCCAGGCCTTGAACTGGGTGTCAGGAACAGAGGTGAACACACCACTGTCCCCTCTCGAAAATCTTCTATTGGTGGAGGCAACAGATATGTAAACAGAGCTTGCAAAACTGTGATAAGCAAGCGCTGGCTGGAGATGGGGGAGGGCTGTCCCCTCCCTGAAGGACAGAGAGCCACACTGCTGGACCTTAGGGAGGACGCCCCAGAGGAGGTAGCGTCTAGGGGTTTGTAGAAGGGGCATGTGAAACGCCTGCTGGTATGGGACCAGCTGGATTCAGGGGACTGCAGGGCATCTGGTGGGGCCAGAGGGTGGGCTGGACTGGAGGCAGGATGGGGGCGGATGGGACTGTCAAATCCAGGGCTGGAGGGAGGACCGTCCTCCCTGTCTTCCCTGATGGGCTCAGCCCACCTGTTCCTTCTGAACCACCTCCAAGGTGGTCGAGATGTGGAATGTTGCGGTGGGATGCGACCAGGCTGCTCTTCCTGATAGGGCTGGGGTGGGAGGGGGGACGCAAGAGGCAGGCTCAGGGCTTGAGAAAGTTGAAGACAGTATACATTTATGGAGCTCTTGTTGCGTACCCAGTCCTGGGAACTGTGGACATAAATCCACTGTGGTCTTTGCCTTCTTGGAAATTCTAGTTTCCCTCTTAATTCTCTGCATGGAGGCAGGATGAGCTAGATCAGCTGTCTAATATGGAAGCCACTGGTCATGTGTGGCTATTTAAATTTAAATTAATTAAAATTAAATTCGGTTCGGTTTTTCAGTTGCACTTGCCACGTTTCGAGTGCCCAGCGGCCACGTTGTGGCCGGTGGCTACTGTATTGCACGGTGCAGACGTAGAACGTGTCCAGCATTGCAGAAGGTTCTATGGGACAGCACTGGTCTGGCTGCCCTCCAGGTGGTCCTCGGGGGTTGCTGGTGCTAGAAGTGCTGGGGGATGTGAGTTCCTGAACTCGAGAACCCCCTGCATCCAGATCCTGCGGATCTGCACGCGGTACACGCCCGAGCAGGACACCATGACCTTCTCGGATGGGCTGACCCTCAACCGGACCCAGATGCACAATGCCGGCTTCGGCCCTCTCACGGACCTGGTCTTCGCCTTCGCCAACCAGCTGCTGCCCCTGGAGATGGATGATGCTGAGACTGGGCTGCTCAGTGCCATCTGCCTCATCTGTGGAGGTGGGCAGGGGGCCTGGGTCTGGGGGCCGGGCCCAGGGTGGTGGTACGACCCCCAGAGCCTCTCCCCGGGAGAAGCTCAGGGATCATCAGATCAGAAAGGGACCTGTCAGACCCTTGTCAGACCCCTGTTAGAGGGGGAAACCGAGTCCCAGAGGAGCGGGGTCTGGTCTGGGGCCACACGGCAAGGGAGTCGTGATGGAGAGCTGGATTCTGGTTCCCTGTTTCCAGGCAGTGCTCCTTGTTGGGGGCTTAGGAGTGGGGACTTGAAGGTCAGACCACCCAGGTTCGAATCCTGGCCAACGTGTGACCTTTAACAGCTTGCTGAACTTCTCTGAGCCTCTATTTCTGTAAAATGGGGGCAGTAATGGTCTTCCCCTCATAAAGTTGATGGGAGGATTAGGAGGTTATAAATAAGGCACAGTGTGCCCAGAGTAAGACCCAGTAAATGTTGGCTGCTGTTATTATTTTATTATTATGAGTTCTACCTTATCAGGCTGGTGTCCAGAATAATGGGCAGGAGTGGGAGACGTGTCTCTACTTAAGATGGCACTGCCTGTGTTCAGGGATCCCACCTCCATGAACTGGGCTCTCAGGGCGACCTTTGGGCAACCCCTGTCCCCAGCCCCTCTTTGCTCACATTTGAGAGCCTCTTAGGGCCTTTCTGTGTGGGGACCGCCCCCCCCCTCCCCCCGCCCCCCAGCAGAGAAGCTCAGCCCGTGGTCTGGGCAGGCATGCCCCCTGGTGGTCAAGGCTGGAAGTGCAGCTGTGTTCCTCGCTGGGCTAGGGCAGCGACTCAGCGGGCACCTCTGCTTCCTCAGACCGGCAGGACCTGGAGCAGCCAGACAGGGTGGACATGCTACAGGAGCCGCTGCTTGAGGCCCTGAAGGTCTATGTGCGGAAACGGAGGCCCAGCCGCCCACACATGTTCCCCAAGATGCTGATGAAGATCACAGACCTGCGAAGCATCAGTGCTAAGGGTGAGGCTCCCACACCTGGAGATGCCCCATGTGTCTGCTGGGGCTGGGCCCCAACACCTAGCCCAGGACCCCCCGTCCATGTCCAGGGTCAGGCCTCCTGCATCTGAGCTGACACCCCACGTCTTTGTGCCCATGTGATACCCCACTCACCGGACCCCACCTTGCCTAGGTGACCCCTGCCTGTGAGCCCCAAGGTAGCAGTGTCATCTTCGCGTGGTGGTTAAGGGCATGGCTCTGGAACCAGACTGTGTGGGTGTGTGTCCTTGAGCAGGTCAGACAACAGCTCTGAGCCTCAGTTTCCCATCTGAGGAGTGGGGATAATGATGGTGTTTACAGAATTGTTTCGAGATGTCAGTAGGAGAGTCCACAGCACACAGTGCATAGGAAGGGCCCAGTGTCAAGCCCAGGCGGTCTGACCCCAGAGCCCGAGTTTGGAACCACTTTGCCCTGCTGCCCCTCAGCCGTGGGGGCTTAGGAGGGCTGCCTTATGTCAAAGAGCTGAGCCCTGAGTTCAGTGCATGGTGGAAGCTGATATTGGTAGTATTGACCCTCCCACCCCCTCCACCCTCCTTCCTGGAGCCACACTTGCTTGTGGGGCTGGAGGAGCAGGGCGGGCATGCTGACCTCTGTCCCTCCTTTCCTGCAGGGGCTGAGCGGGTGATCACGCTGAAGATGGAGATCCCGGGCTCCATGCCACCTCTCATCCAGGAAATGTTGGAGAACTCAGAGGGCCTGGACACTCTGAGCGGACAAGCGGGGGGCGGGGGGCGGGATGGGGGCGGCCTGGCTCCCCCGCCCAGCAGCTGCAGCCCCAGCCTCAGCCCCAGCTCAAACAGAAGCAGCCCGGCCACGCACTCCCCGTGACTGCCCGTGCCCCGTGGACACAGCCCTTGCCCCGTGCCCTGGCTTTTCTCTGCCTTTCTACCAACCATGCGACCCCCACCAGTCCTGCCCCCCACCTGTCCTCCCTTCCCCGGGGGACTGGAGGGAGGCGGCGGCGACTCTTCGGACAGAGGCCCGGGCCTGCGATGGACTGCCCGCTCCTGCAGATGTCAGGGCTGACATCGGGGGCGAGGACTGAGTGAGGATGCCTGGTCCCGGGCCTCAGGATGGGCCCCGGGGCCTCGTGTTCATCAAGACACCCCTCTGCCCACCTCTCCACATCTTCATCACCAGCAAATGCCAGGACCTGGCTCCCCCATCCTCAGAACTCGCAAGCCATTGCCCCCCCGTTGGGGAGCCCCCCTGCCTCGGTTGGTGACAGAGGGGTGGGCTGGGGTGGGGGATTCCCCCTGTACATACCCTGCCATACCAACCCCCAGGTATTAATTCTTGCTGGTTTTGTTTTTATTTTAATTTGTTTTTTTTTTTTTGGTTTTGATTTTTTTAATAAGAATTTTCATTTTAAGCACATTTATACTGAAGGAATCTGTGCGGTGTATTGGGGGGAGCTGGATTCAGAGCTGGAGGGGGGTGGGTCCTGGGGGAGGGGAGTGGCTCAGAAGGGGCTTCCCCCCCCAAGTCCCTGTGTCCCCTAAGCCCTCCTCCCCAGCCTTTTCCTCTTCAGTTTTCTCTTTAAAACTGTGAAGTACTAACTTTCCAAGGCCTGCCCTCCCCTCTCTCTCTGCCTAACCACTGGGCGTGGACAGTTTCCCGGCAACCCCTGGAAGGAGGGGGCTCCCCCAAGACTTGGGGCAGGGGCAAAGCAGGGGGACCTCAGAACATAAAGGTGTGTGTTTGTCAGCCTCGTGTCCTTGGCAGAGCTGCCTCCCCATCAGAGCCCACGTCATCGAAGCCCTCCAGTCCCGCCACCCCGAGCCCCGTGAAGGGGCTGGCCGGGGGTCCGAGCTGCCCCTGCCCCCCAGCCTCACAGCCACCAGCACCGCCCACAGGGCCCCCAGACACACACACACACACACACACACACACACACACACACACACACACAGTGGACAGACAGATGGGCCGGCAGACACTCGTGGCCTGAGTTCCTCCATTTCCCTGGCCTGACCCCCCCCACCCCCGTGCCCCCTCCTTGCCCCGCAGGACGGGCCTACAGGGGGCCCCCTCCCGTCACCCCTGCACGCCCGGGTTTGGGGAGCTGGCTCTGCCCTGCCCTCCTTGCCCCGGGGTTGGGGTCTCATCCCCCCAGAGCCCGCTGGTGCACCTGTTACTGTTGGACTTTCCACTGAGATCTACTGGATAAAGAATAAAGTTATATTTATTCTACACATGCCTCAGAGCCTCGCTGCCTCGCCGCCTTCTCTTGGTGTCTGGGCAGGGGCTGGGGGTCAGCTGTGGGCACTGGGGGGGCCAAGCCGCCTTCGGAGCCTGCCTTGCTGTGCTGGGATCTTTGGAGACCCTATGGAAGGAGATGGGCCTGCCCTTAGAAATCCCTTGGTCTAGGGACCCCAGTGTGGAGTGGGGAAGGGGAGAAAGGGAGAAAGCCACCTCGGCCCTCAGAGAGTCCCTAGCCCTTGGGAAGCCAGAGGTTGAGTCCGGGGGGTCACTTAGTGGCAGAGGAGTTCTATTTTTGGAGTGACCACAGATGACCTTCACAGCAGGAGTGGCAGTTGGCCTGGGGACCTGGGTCAGGGGCTCATTGCAACCTAAGAAGAGCTCAGGATTGGGATGGAAACTTGGGAGGCCAGCCCTCTTGTCCCTCTGCCTCCAGGAAGAATTGTCCTGCCCTCCCCTGTCCACCCCTAAGCTCACTTCTGTGGGCCGGAGGCACAGAGGACAGACAGGTGACAGGGCACCTGGATGCTCCTGGTTAAGAGGATGGAGTGTGACAGGCCTTGAGGGTCCTCAGAAGCCAGTTTTCCCCCCCTCCCCCACCACTACACATCAAGGCCCAGAGAGGGCAGTGCCCTTGCCCATGGTCACACAGCAAGTTAGTGGCAGATCGGGGAACAGTACTAAGGGCTCCTACCTCTCAGCCAGGGCTCTTTCCTGGATCCCTGAAGCCCTTGAAGAAGCATCAAGCACTGAGATCTTGGGGGCGGTGGCGTCTGGGGAGGTGTCAGTGGAGGCTGCGTTTGGGGAGGGTTAGCAGGGCGCCTGGGCGAGCAGAGGTTCCTGGCCGGGAAGAGTTCCTGCCACGGGGGTCCACCTGCCATTTCTACTTCAGCCATCAGGTGGCGCCAGATCCTCACTTATGTCACAGTCTGGCCCAGGCTGGAGAGGGTGCTGAGGACAGAGGCTCTCTTCCTCTAGCAAATATTTTCTAACACTTTCTAACAGGTTTCTTTATGAACCTGACATAATTTAACATAGCATACCAAACACATGCTTTAAAAAGTCACCATGCTGTCACACTATATTGTAAAGGAGAAATTCAGGGAAAGTGTTGTGAATTTCCACGCTTCAACGCTTGGGCCCAATCATTGGGCAGATAGGACACAGTCCTATGCTTGCTTCTATTTTTAACGAACATTTGGATTTAAAAGAAGTAAGAAGGTCAGAAGCTATTCTGTGCAAGGAGCCCAGGAAAATTAAAGAGTATGGGTGTATAAAAACCAATAACGAATAATAAAAACATGCCAAAAAAAAATCCCAAACTAAACCCGTAATGTTTTATATGTAAAACAGGGTCAGGTTTTGGGTTCAGGTAATTATAAAGAGGCTGTTCACTATGTAAATGTCAGTGGGACATTCTAAAGGAGTGTGTGACAATTCTTTATTGTGGGGGGACATTGGCATTCCTAGCCCCTACCCGCCAAATGCCAAGAGGGTGCCCCTCATTGTGACGACTAAAGCAGTGACGCCCACACTTACAAAGCGCCCCCCCTTGGGATAGTAGTTTTGCTGCTGGGGCTTGAGGTTGCTCTGGATGGTTCATAGTTCACTGTAGAGCAGAGTTTCTTATCTACGGCACAAGTGACATTTTGGGCTATGAATTATTTGTTGGCCGTCCTGCACACTGTAGGCTGTTTAGCAGCATCTCTGGCTTCTATCCACTGGTTGCACCTTCCCTCAAGCTGTGGCAACCAAATATACCTGCAGACGTTGCCCAATGTCCCCTGGGGGGCAAAATCGCCCCCAGTTGAGAACCACTGCTGGAGTCTGGTCATCGAGGGCTGACATGTGCTTTGCCTATGGGAGCGCAGGGCAGAGGCATTTAACCAGGCCTGGAGCAGGGCTCGGAAGGCTTCCTGGAACAGGTGCTTCCTCCCAGCTAAATCTCTAAGGGGAAGAGTTAGCCAGGTGGAATGCAGAGGTAATAAAAAGCTTCTGGTGATCAGAAACTATCCCCGGCTCTGTGTTTTAACCATTTCGGGTTGCGGTTGAAAAGGCAGAACAGGTGAAGCTGTAGAGGCTGGGACAGGCTGGTCAAGGCCAATTCAGGAGCTGGACTTGATCCCGAGGCCAATGGCAGTGAAGGATTTGAAGCCAGTGAGTGAGGTGTTCAGATTAGAATTGCAGGGGGCGGGAGTAGAGGCTGAGGAAGGGAGGAGTACCCCAGGCCATTGGTGACCGGCTGACCCTGGGCAGCCTCTGAAGGGATGGAGAAGGGTGGCCAAGGGGAGGAAATGCTTAGGTGGTGAAACAGGAGGACCAGGTGATTGATGGGATGTGGAAGGTGGGCAGAGGACGGGCTCTGGCCGCAATAGACGGAGGTGGCCAGGGTGGATGGGGACCCCAGCAACTGAGAGGAGAGCTAAGGAAGTTGGGGCACCATGTGAGTTACTGGTGACCCCTTCCACGCCCCTCACTCCACTCCTGCCACCCCAGCCTCCTTGTTGGCCTCCAAGACCTCCAGCTTATTCCTGCCTCAGGACATTTGTTCTTGCCATTCCCTCCAGTGGGCATGCTCTTCCCGGAGAAGCTTCATGGCTGGCAACTTGCTATGTTCTGCTCCCCGTCACTCAGGGGTGTCACTTCCTCTCCCCTTACTCTTTACGCTGGCTGGTGGTACAATCTATATTTATTGTCTGCCTTCTACACCAGAACGTGAGCTTCACAGGGGCAAGTTTTGTTCACCACTGGAGCCCAGCACCTGAATCTGCTAATACAGCAGCCACTCGCCACAGGTGGCGGCAGAGTCTTAGATATGTGGCTGGTCCAAATTGAGATGTGCTCCAAGCGCAGAACACACACCAGACTTCAAAGACTTAGTACAAAACGAAGAATATAAAACATCTCCTCGATACTTTTTTTATATTGATGGTGTGTTGAAAAAACACTTAAAGAAAATATATTACTAAAATGAATTTCACCTGTTTCCTTTCACTTTGTAATGTGGCTAATGGAAAACTTGGAATTATATAGGTGGCTCACATCCTCGTTCTATGAAACAGTGCTGATCTTGAACACTGCCTGGTATACACTATGTGCTCAAGAAGTATTTGTTGAATGAATATATATGGAAAACAGCTGGACATTCACATCTGAGTTTGTGTGGAAGGGTCCAGACGGGAGACACGGAACTCACTGTAGGTGGAGGGACGGTGGCACACACCGTGAGCGTGGATAAGCGCTTGGGCCTGGGGAACACCTCCAGTTCCTCATCTAGAGCAAGTTTACTGAGCACCTACTATGGGCCTGTGAGGAGGAGAGAGCTATGCATCCAGCAGAAGTGCTGCCTTGGGGCCTCCAGCTCTGGTTTGGGAGTTGGGCTGTCTGTACAGGAAAGCATCTATTTTCTTCCCGGGTGAGACCAAAAGGCAGGTAGGCATTAATTAGCTAGGGGAAGGGGGCGCTGCAGAGAGGGAGGCCACTCCAGGCAAAGGAACAGCATGTCGAAACACTTAGAAGCAAGATTGGGTACCGTGCTTGGTAGGAACAGAAAATTTGGTATGGTTTGGGGCATGGCAACCTTGGAGAAGCCAATGGGAGGGGGCCTGATGAAGCAGGGCCAGACGTGCAGGGCTTCAAAAGCCTCGTTCAGGGGCTGGACTTACCCTGAGGATGGGGGAGCCCCAAGGGCGTAAGTAGGGGGGCTATTTAGAAAGACTCCTCCAGCTGCTGTGTGGAGCCAGGCAGGAAAGCTGAGGAAGAGGCGTGAAGGAAAGGAGGACAGAGAGGAAGCGACCAGGGACATAGAAGACTGGGGTGCTGGCAGCCTCCTCAGCAGGGTCTGGTGAAGCCCCAGAGGTGTGGTTAGATGGTGGCCCCTGGATTTTTCAGTTTGGTGCTGGCTGCTTATGGAGAGCATCCCCACTGGGGCGGTGAAGGAGGAAGAAGATGGGGGCAGAGGAGAGATAGGAGGGGAAAAGGAGGCAGACACGCGCGGACAGACCCTTGTATTTCCCCGGGGGTGGGGCCGGAGTGGGGAGGGAGGAGGGGAAGCAGGTGATGGCAGCAGGAAAATGCAGGGCCAGGAGCACGCGTTCTGGGGGAGGTTTCTTCTGAGGATGTTTATGGACTGGGGTGACGGCAGCAGGGTGAAGAGGGGGAAGCTAGAAAACAGTCCTGCCCTCTGACCTCACTGCCCACCCCCCTCTCTATCTCCATGAAAGGAGGGCCCAGCCACCTTGCCCAGGCCACAAGGTCGAGAGTGCAGATGGTGCCCAGACTGAGGCCTCCCCTCCCCGTCCCTTCCTGTGTGGGCTCCATCAGGAGGGCAGATCATCCTGTGATGGCCCTGCCACCGTGGCTGCTGCTGGCACTGGATCCTGGCCACTCTCACAGTGCATGTCGGAGATCACACACACAGCTCACACAGGGCACACAGATGCACGCGCGTACGCAGAACGCACACGGGGTAGGCCCCCACACGCACAGAGAGCCTGCAGAGGATGGACATGGGCTTATGCACACGCGTGCACAACCAGAGCTCACACAGGTTTCACGTGTGCTTGAGCACCCACAGCTCACACCGTGTGTATGTGTACATGTGTGTGCACATACACAGAGGGCCCACGCAGAGGCCACGCCTCAGTCTGAACAAGCAGAGGCCCCCAGGGATGCTGGTATCACCGTTGTTTTTGTCCCCAGTAAAACAACCCGGGCTCCACCGGACCCTCCACTTTGCACTAGCTCTGCCCTCCTCTTGTCCACTTTCTCTCAGCCCCCCGCCTCCTTCCTTTTTGCCTGGATGACGGCACCAAGGACCGGCCTTAGTTCATTAGATGTCCCCAGCTTGGCTGGGAGCTGCGGATGCTGCCCGGCAGGCCACGCCCCCTGTGTGTCATCTGCTGGGCAGGGGACCCTGCGAACAGTTGCTGCGGAGCCGCTTCTCGCTCCGGGGTGGTGGGGTCTGGCCTCTGACCTCACCCCCGCCCCAGGCAGTTCTAGATGGCCAGGTCCTGGCGGACGGTGGCCAGCGATGCCTTGCTGCGGCCGCTGCCTCCCTCGCTGTCGCAGGCCGGCGCCCTGTGAGCATAGGAGGGCGGGGCGTAGAGGGCGGGGCCCGGACGCCCGGCGGGCAGGGCGGGCGGCGGCGGCGGCGGCGGCGGCGGCGGCGGCGGCGGCGGCGGCGGCG
>NW_021145575.1:69409-75000 GCF_002837175.3 Physeter macrocephalus
TGCAGCGGTTGTCGCGCTCGGCCGCCTGGCGACAGTTGCCGGCGCGCGGGCAGCCCTTCCAGAGCAGGTGGCCCAGCTCGGCCACGCTGAGCAGCGCCGAGAGCAGCCCCACGGCGAAGTAAAAGATCACGAAGACGGTCTTCTCGGTGGGCCGGCTCACGAAGCAGTCCACCGTGTGTGGGCACGGCGCACCGGCGCACACGAAGTGCGGGGCCACGCGGAAGCCGTAGAGCAGCGCCTGGCCCGCCAGGAAGGCCAGCTCGGCCAGCAGGCGCAGCGCCACGCTCAGCAGGTAGCAGCGGCGCGCGCCGCGGCCGCCCGGGCGCCCCGGCGTCCCCAGCGACCCCGCCCGGCCGGCCGCGCCTCCCGGCTCCTTGCTGGCCCGGTGCACAGAGTAGATGACGAAGAGCACCGGGGGTGCCGACAGCAGCAGGATGTGGAAGAGCCAGAAGCGGTAGTGGGAGACGGGGAAGGCGCGGTCGTAGCAGGTCTGGCGACAGCCCGGCTGCAGCGTGTTGCACACGAACTCCTCCTGCTCGTCCTCGAACACGGCGCCGCCCACCGTGGCCAGCACCAGGATGCGGAAGATCAGCATGACCACCAGCCACAGGCGGCCCACGAGCGGCGACTGCAGCTGCACGGCGTCCAGCAGCGAGCCGAGGAACGCCCACTCCCCCATGGCGCTGGGGATGGACGCGGGGCGGGCAGTCAGAGGCTGAAGGATCGGGATCCCCAGCCCTCCGTGCCCGTCGGGGTGGAGTCAGTTGGACCTCCTCTAACTTCGAGGTGAGCCAGGGGGTCAGCCAGGCCTGGGTTTAACAGGGACTCTGTGGGAACAAGGGGCTTAGCAAGGGGGGCGGGGGCGGGAGGGGTTAGGTGATTCTCCACTATGGGCGCTGGGGAGGAGCTCCACTTTGGTGCTCTAGTCAGACACCCACGGGCCTGCTGGATTGGACCCTTTGCTCCTCCAGAGTCCAGGTTGGTGGGAAAGGACCTTGGAGATCAGCACGCCCGCCCCCGCCGCCCCGCCACGGCCTCTGACTGCATTTGTAGAAGCGGAAACCCAGCAGCGCCCTCATGTGCTCAAGGATGCTTTCTGTGGGCAAGAGTGGTGCCCCAAACCCAGCTCTCCGTCGGACCCAGTTTGGTACCCCTGGGAGAAGTGGAGCCAGCAGACCCAGAAGGACCCACCTCCTTCTTTCTCCGCCCATTTTCCTGCCCTTTTTACTGCAGTGAACTGCTCTCAGAATTGGGGAGCGGACACCAAGGTAACCCCACTTCCATAACTCTACCCAATGTCCTAGGTGTCCCCTGCCATCTGAGCCCAGTGTGGCAGGAATGCCAGCCCACCTTCTCCCATCTCCTCCCTGGTGTCCCTCTGTTTCCAGCCTCCTATATCTCCCGAGAACCCCCCCAACTCCCCCCGCCCCTCACAGGTCCCACAGGCCCCTGATGCCCCCAGACTCTCACCCGTACGTAACCACTTGCCCTGTAGCTGATGCTGGGATGTTAAAGCCGAGTAAAGGACCTTGGGAGATGGCTGGGACCTGTTCCTCCTGGTCCCTCTTTCATTTTCCCTTTCAGATTTTGCCGGGAGGGATGACAAGACAGGATGGCTGAGAGGGGCTAGCTCTCCCCCTTCTCTTAAAGGGACAGGGTGACCCTGTTGGCTGTCTCCACCCCTGAGAACAGACCCAGGGCCACACCCCTTGCTGGGCTCTGCCAGCCTCCCTTTCCATCCCCTCACCCGTCCCCACCCCACGACTGTGTCTCCAACTGGAAATGATGGAAGGGGTTAACCAGAGCTGCCTCTCTTCTCGCTCTTTTAAAAACAAATTTATTTATTTTTGGCTGCGTTGGGTCTTCGTTGCTGCGCGCGGGCTTTCTCTAGTTGCAGCGAGCGGGGGCTACTCTTGGTTGCCGTGCGCGGGCTTCTCATTGCGGTGGCTTCTCTTGTTGCCGAGCACGGGCTCTAGGAGAGCGGGCTTCCGTAGTTGTGGCACGCGGGCTTCGGTAGTTGTGGCTCACGGGCTCTAGAGCGCAGGCTCAGTAGTTGTGGTGCACGGGTTTAGTTGTTCCGCAGTATGTGGGATCTTCCCGGACTAGGGCTCGAACCCGTGTCCCCTGCATTGGCAGGCGAATTCTTAACCACTGTGCCACCAGGGAAGCCCCAGAGCTCCCTCTTTTATTGAAGGAAGCCTATCACCAATAAATTCCCCCAAACTGGAAGGCCTAGGTCCACTATCAAGTGACCGTCCCCTCTGAAGGCCGTCTTCAGGGCTGGAGCGAGGTTTGCCGCCGGTGTTGGAGGCACTGGTATTTTAAGAGGCAGCAGACACCTGGTAACTCTCCTTCTAGCTCTGCCACTGCTAACCTTGGACCAGTCACTCAGCTCTTCTGGGCCAGAGTCTCCTGGCTTGTCAGCTGGGGAGCCTGGGCCGGCTGACCTCCAAGTTCCCTTCCGGCTCTCCGTCTTAATGCTAAGGTCCCAGCCATGTTACAGAGAACAAAAAAAAGCCCGAGCCCGGAAGAAATTCCCTTTTGGAAAAACCTTGAAGTAGCAAGAGTATCTGGCTTTGGGACTTAAATAAAAGCTTTTGCTTCCTTCCTGCTTTTCTGTAATTTCCAGATTTACTGTAATGAGCGTGTCATTTCATAATGCAAAAAATAAATAGAAAGCAAGGCTTCTTTTCCCCCATAAGGCTCTGAACTGAGTCACCTACTGCTCTAGGTGGCAGGAGAAGCTGTCCCATAGGGGAGGAGAGTTAGGATGACCAATGGTGACCTGAGCGGCCAGGGAGGGGACACTCCCAGGTCGAGCACTTGTTTGTTCCCTCTGCCGTTTCAGGAGTCTGCCCAACCCCCACCATTCCCCTCATCCACCTGTGCAGCTGCTCCGGGCCGGGCCCTGCGCCCCACTCATCGCGCGAGTTAGCTCGCTTAGCCCTCCTGGTGAGCCGGCAGCAGGGCAGCTGAGACTCAGAGCGCTAAGCCACTTGGTACACTCACGCGGCAAGAAAGAGCAGCTCCTGGCCGCAAGCCCAGCCTCACTGGTTCGGAGCCCATGTTCTTTCCACATCGTGGAACTGTCCCCTCTCCAGCCTGGCTGGGCTTCCCAGGTGGTGTCCCAGGGCCTAACAGTCCCCAGGGCTTTGTGTGGGGCTGGTGGGGGCCATGCCAGGACTCCTCTTCGGTGACACTTTCTCTCCTCTCCAGCTATGGGGGCCGATGGGGACCCCTGGCACGATTTCAAAAAGGGGTGGGAAAGGTATCCTTCACCCACGCTGGCTCAGGGGCCCGGCCCAGCCTGGAAAAACCCTAGGTTAATGCTTGGGAGTGCTGGGGTTCCCTTGGGACTGGGCCTGGGTGGGGAGACACTGGCCTGGACCAAGTCCAAAGGAAAGCACATGCTGGGGCCCATTCCAAAAACAGGATGTGGCGTGAGGGCACTGCTGACCTCCCCATTCCCAGCCTCCACCTGCTTCTGGGTAAAGCTGCTCCCTGCCCCCTGCCCCCCAGCCATGGGGGCTCAGGGACATACCTCATCTCCCCTGGAATGGTCCCTGCCCTGGATGCATGGCCACTGCCGGGTCAGGCCACCAGCCCAGCCTGGAAAAATCCTCATCAGACCAGACCCATCTGCCCGTGGAGAGTGGAAAGTGGCAGAGGTGGTGGGCTGGGCTGGGGGGGGTGGGGGACATGGAGCCCATGGTCACCCTGTGCTGTCCCCAGTCCCTGATATCACAGGGCCAGACACAGGAGACTCTACAATCTCCGGGGCCCATCCTTCTTCCCGGATAGCGCCGTCCAGCCTGGGAGGAGGTGTCCCTGATGTTGCCCAGAGCTGGCGGCACGTGGCCCTGTTCTTGGCCAAATGTGAGGTCTGGGGCTGGGCTCAGAGCCTGTCCTGCCCCGGTCCACGTTCAGTCTCTGTCCCAGACACCTCACCCTGACCCGTCAGGCTGTGGAGCCACTTCCCATGCATGTCCATCACACATGAACACACACATGCAGGCACACACATGTTGGCACCTGGTAAATTAATACTTGTGACATCATCAACACACAGCTGTATTTTCTCTCCCCTGTGTCCCTCTAACATTTAAAAAAGTCTTTACATAAATGCTGCCTTTTAGTGAGGCCTTTCCTTGCTGCCCTAACTGGAATTTAACCCCTGACCTCCTATCCCCTTTTCTCAGCTTTATTTCCTTTGCACTGACCACTTCATAACATACTTTATATTTTTCTTATTTATCCTGTGTAGCATCCATCTCCTCTGTTAGCGTGTAAGGTCCATGAGGGCAGGGATTTTTGGTGCTTTATACACTGTCCTGCCCCCAACACCTAGAACAGTTCCTGGCACTTAGTAGAAGATCAGTAAATATGTGTGGGGCGACAGAATGAATGAAATGGGGTGAGAGGATTGCGGAAGGTGCAGAGCTCCCCTGCCCCAAGAAGATGAGGACGCTGCTGGTCCGTTGGACACTCTGGTCTCTTCCAGGGCTTTGATCACTTAAATGGCCAAGGGTCTTTGGAAATCTTGCTGTGCGTTGGACCAGTAAAAGTAATTGCAGATCTGAAGGCAGCTTGGAGTTGGCTTGTTTTTACTGATGCCTTTTTGTTTTTCAGAGCAACTTGACTGCCTGCTCTCGAGATGTCATTATCAGGAGTTATATCTGCCCAGCCTTACACAGATCAGCTGGCAGGCTGCAGAGCTTGTGAACTTTTTCTATCTGGGGGTTGTAAAGACAGAAAAGTAAAGACTACGAGGCTCTTCAGAAGATGCTTTAATGGAAATCATCATCTCCTCTTTAGTCATTCCAAGAGCATCCACTTTGATGTGGTTGAGAAATATCGTGAAGGTGATTCCGTGTTCAACTCTAGCCACAGCTCAGCAGCTTGGCAAACTGTCTCCTCATTTTCCACAGGTAAATTGTCACTAATGAGAGTGCCTATCAGTAGGTCAGGTGGAGGCTGCATGGAGGCTTTCTGGTGGTACCCAGAAGCGAACTTGTGCCCACCAATTTTTAGCATTTTAATTCCTTACAACCGAAGGGGTCGGCCAAACTCAACAATTCTCCTCATTTATTATTTTTAAATTAAATATTCTTGACATTGTTGCAACACATATTCTACCTGTAGGAAGCACGTTGTTTCATAAAACTGTTCTACGGTGCTGTCATTTATTGCCGCGTGACCATGTGTGCACACGTTACTCTTAAGTATAAGGCAGTGTAGTGACACCAATGTTCCCTGGGTGTGAGTGTGTCTACTATCACTAGTTCATTCATAAACATGGCCGGGAATAAGAAATACACACTGCAAGAATCAACTTATCGCAAGGGAGTTCAGTGCCGTCAATGGCGAATAATAGGCCAGTGAGGAGCTGCTCTTTGTTAGTTTTAACTGTTCCAGCAGACACAGCATATTCAAGATTGATCTCTTCTCGTTGTGATGCACATGACTGTATTCTATTACTATCTTTAGGACCGGACTGGAAAAGTCAGTCTTTCTAATGATAGAGGATCAAGTGAATGATTCCTAAGTAAAGAAAGGAGGATCTTCATGTGATCTTTTTTTTTTTGCTTTTG